>NW_026779472.1:797500-940718 GCF_030144855.1 Hypanus sabinus
GAGGGTTTGTTGTCTGATGGGGAACTGGACAGGGTGTCTCTGTACACAGCAGGTATGTTTTATATCTGATGGCACATACTGTGGCGGGGTGGGGTGGGTTTGGTGTCTGATGGGGAACTGGACAGGGTGTCTCTGTACACACCGTGTATGGTTTATATCTGATGGCACATAACGGGACGGGGTGGGGAGAGTTTGTTGACTGATGGGGAACTGGACAGAGTGGCTCTGTACACAGCGGGTATGTTTTATATCTGATGACACATATTGGGACGGGGTGGGGAGGGTTTGGTGTCTGATGGGGAACTGGACAGGCTGTCTCTGTACATAGCGGGCATGTTTTATATCTGAAGACACATAGTGGGACGGGGTAGGGTGGGTTTGGTGTCTGATGGGGAACTGGACAGGGTGTCTCTGTACACAGCGGATATGTTTTATATCGGATGGCACATAGTGGGACGGGGTGGGAAGGGTTTGATGTCTGACGGGGAACTGGACAGCCTGTCTGTGTACACAGCGGGAATGTTTAATATGTGATGGCACATAGTGGGACAGGGTGGGGTGGGTTGGGTGTCTGATGGGGAACTGGACAGAGAGTCTCTGTACACAGCGGGTATGTTTTATATCTGATGGCACATACTGTGGCGGGGTGGGGAGGGTTTGTTGTCTGATGGGGAACTGGACAGGGTGTCTCTGTACACACCGTGTATGGTTTATATCTGATGGCACATAATGGGACGGGGTGGGGAGGGTTTTGTGTCTGATGGGGAACTGGACAGGGTGTCTCTGTACACAGCGGGTATGTTTTATATCTGATGGCACATAGTGGGACGGGGTGGGGTTGGTTTGGTGTCTGATGGGGAACTGGACAGGGTGTCTCTGTACACAGCGGGTATGTTTTATATCTGATGGCACATAGAGGGACGGGGTGGGGAGGGTTTGGTGTCTGATGGGGAACTGGACAGGGTGTCTCTGTACACAGCGGGTATGTTTTATATCTGATTGCACATAGTGGGACGGAGTGGGGAGGGTTTGATGTCTGATGGGATACTGCACAGGGTGTCTCTGTACACAGCGGGTATGTTTTATATGTGATGACACATAGTGGGACGGGGTGGGGAGGGTTTGGTGCCTGATGTGGAACTGCACAGGGTGTCTCTGTACACAGCGGGTATGTTTTATATCTGATGGCACATAATGGGACCGGGTGGGGAGGGTTTGGTGTCTGATGGGGAATTGGACAGGGTGTCTCAGTACACAGCGGGTATGTTTTATATCTGATGACACATAGTGGGACGGGGTGTGGAGAGTTTGTTGACTGATGGGGAACTGGACAGGGTGTCTCTGTACACAGCGGGTATGTTTTATATCTGATGGCACATAATGGGACGGGGTGGGGAGGGTTTGGTGTCTGATGGGGAACTGGACAGGGTGTCTCTGTACACAGCGGGTATGTTTTATATCTGGTGGCACATAGTGGGACGGGGTGGGGAGGGTTTGGTGTCTGATGGGGAACTGGACAGGGTGTCTCTGTACACAGCGGGTATGTTTTATATCTGATTGCACATAGTGGGATGGGGTGGGGTGGGTTTGGTGTCTGAGCGGACAAAGTGGGGCTACTGTGTAAAAATAATATTAACGTCTGCAGGCGGAGACTGGGAGGGTGTTCATGTGTGCCTGGATCCAGTCAACACCGTAGGGAAACGGGATCCATTTGTAGATGAACCTTTGGCGTGACAGTGAAAATTGCCGAAAATGCTGGAAACATCGATTCCGGATTGCTTGTGGAAAGAGAATCATAATTAAAGTTTCAGTTTGGTAAATGTGAGCCGTCATGCTCGCTGTCATTACAACTGTGGAATGTTGTAAATGAAGCCGCTCATTGCTCATTGACTGGTTTCATTGGTCGAATTACAGAGTAATGTGCCTGAGGCACTGCCAGTGATACTGACGTGTTCGTGCTCCATGCCAACAGTATTTGCACCTGAGACACGGCCGGTGATGTAATTTGTTTATTCAGTAACAATGGTCAGAGGTGGGACCTTGTCACTGGAGATCGATCCGCTGTATAAATCAGAGCCTGTTGCAGTACGTCAGCCCAGAGTGTCTTGTTGAGCTGTGGAATTCGAGCAATAGCGTTCACTGCGTCAGTCAAATGGGATATCCAGTAATCTGGCGGATTGAAGACATTTACTACCCTCTTATTTCAGCCGTTGGGATTCCAGGTAAGCCGCTGTCAAACCTGTAACCGGCGGAACCTGAGAGTTAATTCCGATGTTCTGGAGAGTTTCGCTCGCTACTTGTTTCCACACCCACCCGCCCAGACCCCGTATTTCAGTCATGGGCGGAAGGCGCTGACATTATTAATCCCATTGCTTTCGCAGCAGGAAGCGTTGCATATTGGATCCGAGATGCTGCCTTTGACTGAAATCCTCTCCGCTGCCTTGATGCCATGTAATAATTGTGAATCGAAATGTCTGCACAGGAGTACACGGGCGACACTGCATCCGTGGGAACCAGCCGACCCACTGTGGTTCTGTCCGTATAAATCGACTGTGAATTGCGTGACTTGGTGACGGAACAACGCGAATGGGAGACTGCAGATGTGGATTCCATTTCATTCCTCTGCCGATCAGAGCCAGTGATATTTATTTTCCATCCCTCACTGCGAACGAGGGGGCATTAGGACAGCTGTCAATTTAAGCCATTTACAGAACTCGCCGAAAGTTCTCCGTCATGCCGATATTGCACACTCTCAGTGGCTTCATATGTCCTTGAACCGGTTTCCAACATTTGTAGCAGGAAAACAAAAATACAAGATCAAGTCTAATACTATTATAATTTTGCTGTATTGCCTGACAAGTCAGTAATTTCTCTGCTTCTTTCCTATCCTCTTGCAGTGAACATGGTGGCGATTGTTATCCTGTCCCGAGGAAAGTGCGGTCTCTCCAAATGCATCACTCGCTACCTGCTGGGAATGGCAGCGGCCGATCTCCTGGTCGTTATCTCTGACCCTCTGCTGAAGTGGACTGTTCTCATATACTTTCCGTCTTCCTTCCTCTATTGGACTCCCGTTTGCAGGGTTGTTCGTTGCCTGCTCATAGGAAGCACCGGGGTCTCTGTCTGGCTGACAGTCGCGTTCACCTGTGACAGATTTGTGGCCATTTGTTGTGAAAAGCTGAAAACTAAATATTGTACCGAAAGAACGGCGGCTGTGGTTATCGGGACAGTGAGTGTTCTGGGCTGTTTGGAAAGTGTCTCTTTCTACTTTACATTGGAGCCTTTGGTGATAATTGATGGAGTTTTCTATGGTTGTGTCACCAAAGTGAGTTTCTATACGTCTCCCTCGTGGGCCGCACTTCGCATGATACACCGCGTTTTCATGCCTTGTCTCCCGTTTGTTCTGGTTTTATTGTTCAATGCTCTGACAGTTAGACGGATTTTGTCCGCAAATAAAGTCCGGATGGGGCTCCGGGGCCGCAGTAACGGAAAGAATGACAAGGACCCGGAGATGGAGAACCGAAGGAAATCGGTGGTTTTACTATTCAGTATAACCGGTAGTTTTATATTTCTGTGGTTAACTCTGCTGGTTTTTGATATCTACGTACTGATTGCAAACATCCCTCGTTACACGGACACTGATCCGATTTATATCGCAGAATCCACGGCGACGATGCTGCAGATCCTCAGCTCCTGCACCAACACATGTATTTACGCCGTGACTCAGAGCAAGTTCAGAGAGGAGCTGAAGAACGCGGTGAAATACCCGCTGGAACTGTTAACCAAATTCCTTAAATCATAGAGCGACTCGTTGGTTTCTGCCGGAGATTTCAGTCAAACAACATGTTTCCTCCATAATCTATCCACTTGCCGATATGTAGAACCACGGGTAACAACTGAGCGCTCTGAAATGCGCATATAGTTTGTGATGATATCTTTCACTAACTGTTTACCCCATACAGGTGAAATGTGTCCTTCATCGAATATGGAATATATAGCGGTCACCTCAGCTGTAATTCACCCCGATGGAGGGTCTATCGTCAGATCCCGCCCGTTTTATTTTAATAATCTCCATTACATCTGACAGTGTTTTACTCTGGGTTGGTCCAGTAAGGAAGAATTCTCTCCCTTTTCTCCATTCTCTCCGTTGTTTCCGATTCATCTTTTTCAGTGACGCTCACGGTGTTTTACTCCCAATATCTCTCACGTTGTCCTCGCTCACTCCTACCCCCCCCCCCCCGCCGGTGAGGGGAACGGGATCAGACTGAGACATAGCGGAGTTGTGTGTGTGTGTGTGTGTGTGTGTGTGTGTGTGTGTGTGTGTATGTGTATTTCTTTACTTTTCGAAGTCCTTTTCTATCTCCGGACTGCTCAGTTTTGTTCTTTCCTATCTGCCTCTTTATCTCCGTTCACCTCTTGAGGTCCCGTGAAAACTATTTCCTCTAGTCCCTGTTTCTCTCTGTCCGTGCGTCCGGTCCCGTTCTGAACAGAATTTAATCTCATTGCAGACTAGTGAGTTTCACCGTAAGGGAGACATGATCGGGCTGGAACATAGCCTGCATGCGTTCTTTTCCATCTTTTTCAACTCCATCTCCATCTCCGACCTGCTCCCTCGTTGTCCACGCATTTCTCCGGCTTTATCTCTGTTCACATCCCGAGGCCCCGTCAGTCTGATTCTTTCCCTCTGCTTCCCTCTGTTCTCTGTTTCTCTCTGACCACATCTTCTGTCCGGTCGTGTACTGAGCAAAGTACTCTCATTGCAGGAAAATATATTTATATTGATCATCAATATACGCTGAAATTTAATCAACTTCTAGAGCCACCGGAAAAGAAAAGTTATTTGTTTTTTTTTTCTCTCGCCAACTAACTAATCTCTACCTGGAAGATTTATCGATTGATGAAAAATAAAAGAATGATACTGGAAATCCGAATTAAAATTACTTTAACGGATGCTGTACCGATTTCTGACGGAGCATTACACACTCTGTTGCATTTCCAGCTACGTCTCACTGATGTCTGTCCTGCCACCGATCAGCGTTACACAACACCGGTGATTCTCCTCGCCCGGCGATGACGGAGATAAGAGTCGACACCACAGATATCTTTTCGAGAGCAGAATAGGTTTATGCACCTCGGGCCAGGTATAAACAACTCAACGCTTTATCATAAGTAGTGGTTCCAGTGATCCGTCAGGATTCTGTCCAATCTCCGGCCACCGTGAACACAAAAGCATCGTGAATCCCAAGCGACGTCATTCTAGTCTTGGCCAATTGAACTCCCAATCAGATTGAGTGGCTTAAGGACTACAACATAATTGCCTGACAAGATTAAATGACAAGAGCATCGCATTCCGGTGTTGGTAATGAGCTCGGGTTAATTTTGTCTCGTTTAGGCAGCGCAGGTTCTTATCTTGTTGCCTGTTGTCCAAGTCTAATCGCAAACTGGAGAACATCTACAGGCGCACAGAGAGTGTTGGGTGCGTGGAGTACACTGCCAGCGCCGGTGATGGAAGCGAATACAATAGGGTCTTTAAGAGCCTCTCAGACATGTACAGGGGACTTTGAAAAGTAGAAGTCTGTGCAACAGGGAAATCCAAGGCAGTTTCTAGATTGGGTTTCCTGGTGGGCACAACATTCTGGGCTGAAGGGCCTGTAATGTGCTGTAGGTTTCTGTGTTCTATGTTTTTTAATTGTAGTATCGGCGACAGATGTTAGACACCCAGACATGCCTCTTACAACTGCTGATAATTGTGCAGAGCACTGTGCACTGGCTTGTCTGCGGCCCCGGTGTCGTTCTGATAAATTACCGTTAGTAAACTCTTCGCATGTTATCTTTCTAATCGCCCTTAAGTATTGCAAAAAAAAAAAGTCACTCATTATCACGACCTGGTTTCGGAAATGGTGAAATAAGAGAATTCCAGGGACTGCAGGTTGGTACAAACCCTTCCTAATCGAAAAGTGTTTTACGACAGGATTCATGCCTTCCATTGCCTCCAGTGGCAAATCATGTTGCCGTGTCGAGGGTAGAATAGCATCGGCCTTCGTGTGGTGGGGCGGAATGTACGTCCCTCGTGATTTTTGTTTATCGCCCACCGGGAGGGAGGTGCCTGCGAAAGCAACACGAGTACGACATACTCAGGCAAAGCGGGCGGAGCAAACAGGTCAAACTTACTTTCAACGATAAAGAAGGAAATATTATACACCCAGCCTGAGCGGAATGAACTTGTCCAGTAGCGTTAGTATTACGCGGAGTTATACGCTGTGTGCGGTTTAACTCCTGTAAAGTCTGAAGCACGGGTCCCAGTAGTTCAGGAGGTGCAGGGGGTTTGATGGTTATGGTGACATGAGGGGTTAGGTTTGGCAGTTTAAATCGCTCATTCTGATATTCGATCGAATACCCTTCTGTCGCTTTGTCCTTTGGACCATAATAGATGTATTCATTTACAGAAAGAGTTTCTGCTCTGTTAGTCACGGAAAGGAGCTTCTGGTGATTGCTCGGCTCAGATGCTTCAGTGTATCGGACGGTGCGATGGAAATGCTTCAGAGGTCGGCCTGTCAGGATAAGCTGCCATCGGTTAACAACTTAGTCCAAGTGAATTTCCAATTCTGTGTACGGCAGCGCAGAGTTGTTGTGCAAGTCTACCATGTGTCAGGGAAACGGGAAATGAAGTCAGTTATATTGTCTCCTGATTTTTACCTACACTTGGTTCCCTCTCCAAAATCACTATGCTGACCGATTGCCCCACACGGGCAGTCGAGCACGTTCCCCTTTAAGGACGTCTCCATAGTAACTGAATATCCATCATTACCAACCCCCCCCCCCCCGCTTCCCCCGGGGAATTCAAACGTTCGTTGTACTTCAGGCCAAGTGGGTTCCGCACACCATTTTTCAGAACAGCTAAACAGTTCCAGACACGGAGTTATAAATTTCACAAATTTGTCCCATAGACCGAACTTCAGACGGGGTCTATAGCCCAATTACTGCGGTGGTGCTAATCATAATCTTTTGGACATGATGTAACAGGATCGAGTTCTGAATTCGCTTATTTTTATTTCTCACCGTTTCCTGTTCCAATACGCAAACTATAGTCATGTCCCTTTTTTAAGACCCATCGACGGTTCAGAACCGGTCCTAAAAATGGGCTCATCTTTTCTGCCCCTCTGCTTCGGTTGCCTGAGCGTTATCAGGCGGGTTCGGGGTGTTTGATTCTGTCATGTAGCTTCTGCTGACATGAAAACTTTGCCCAGACCTGATACCGGCCTGGGCACAGGCTGACCAAGTGAGGATAGAGACTTTGAGATTCCTCATCTTTCTTTTGTTTGGACGTGGTTTGGACAGTCAGTCTATTGTTGTTGTTGTTGTTGTTGTTGTTTCGTAGGTTGGTGTCGCTCAGCAACCTGCAGCACTTATTCAACTCAAGTCGACTTGACTGTTATTTAACAACACACTTATTTAACTGTTATTTAACCGACAAACACGACAAAGTTTCTCCGAACCGGGGTGTAAAACACAGCACACACACAACACACACAACAGACAACCACTTATGAAAGAAAGGACAGCATCCTCCGATGAGCCACGCATAAATAAACAAGGTTGTATAAATCAAAACACGTAATTATATCAGAATAATTCCACGTAGGGTCTCCGTCTCCGCTAGAAGTTTCTTGTTTAAAATATTTAGTTTACTTTATCTCAAAAGGCCTCGATAGTGCCACCGCCCTTGTGTCCAACCGCACACGCTACTTGTAAAATGAATCACATACCTACAATACAAACACGAGGAAATCGACAGATGCTGGAAATGCAAGCAACGCGCACAAAATACTTTTGGAACACAGCAGGCCAGGCAGCATCTATAGGGAGAAGTACTGTCGACGTTTCGGGCCGAGACCCTTCGTCAGGACCATCTGAAAGGAAAGATATTAAGAGATTTGAAAGTAGGAGGGGGAGGGGGAGATGCGAAATGATAGCTGAAGATGCTCCTTTTGCTAATCACCTTTCCAGCTCATTGCTTCAACCCTCCACCGTCTTCTCCTGTCATTTCGTATTTCCCCCTCCCCCTCCTACTTTCAAATTTCTTACTAGCTTTCCTTTCAGTTAGTCTGACGAAGGGTATCGGTCCGAAACGTCGACAGTGCTTCTCCCTGTAGATGCCGGCTGGCCTGCTGTGTTCCACCAGCATTTTGTGTGTATCACATATCTACTATGTCCACTTTCCAACGAGACCTTATCAGCAGAGGAAGTTGGCGGCGTCAGCGGATCTCCCAGGGATTTCTTTACTAGTTCAAACTTATCGTGCTTCTTTCTCGGTTTCTTCTTTACCTTTACAGAGAAAACTCTCCCCGCATTTCACTCATAAACTTTACTATCCTTACTCACCATCTTCCTTCAATCTACTTACCTGGTTTTCATCTTTGACTTTACAGGGAACTCTCTCCCCCGCATTCCTGATCAACTTTACTCTTACTATTTTCCATCCTACTTAAACCCACATACCTGCTCCTGCAACAGAGGGACACTCAATCTCAAGCACAAGCGCGAATGAAATTTCGTTCCGTTCGCCTCTTGACGTCTTATTTATATTTATTACTTTTATTTACTAATTGGAAAAAAGCTCAGCTGGGTCTAGGATCCGGAGCCGGACTTCCTTATTTCACACAACACTTCACATTGCGCTGCCGTCTTTCCTACCTCGTCTCGCCGATCCCCTCCTTTCCACACGGTCATGGGCCAGGGTCATGGCGAACTCGTTCTTGCCTTTGCTGCTCTCAATTTATCTATCGTTCGACCGTTATCTCGAAATCCTGCTCGACTACGCCAATTTGCCAAAAAATATTTTAAAATGAAATTCAGTGCCAGACTTCAATCGGTGAATCGTTCATGTCGTGGAGAGTCCGCGTGTGTGGAACTTCAAGGTACAATTGGAAAGCTTGTCTTTATATCTGTTAGCAAAAAGCGCGCCAGACCTTCCCAGAACAGTGGAATTAATAAATAATGTTCTTCTCGCGATTTGTGGCTCATCCGATTACACTCATCGCACTTGTGTAGCTCTGTTATCGTTCGAAGGAGTAGCAGTGCCAAGCACGATATTCGCCTGGAAAGTCCACAATATCACTGAGCTACAGCAACATACAGCCCTGTAAAACTTATATTCGGAAATTTCATCCACGTGCAGGGAGGTTGGAGTTCAGACAGAAAGGGAAAGTAATGGTGGCGAAGAAGGCAGATTGTGGATGCGAGTTGGAAGGAGAGGGGTCGAGGGAAAGAGTCACCGAGACGGGAAGGATTGTATATTTCGGCAGCACTTTACAATGGGAGAACAGCAATCCCAAAATGCAAAGCGTGAAGGAAAGCCCTCTAGCTCCTCACTGTACATTTTTTTTCTGGATTTTGACATACTTCCCCACACACCCTCTTCCCAGGCATCCCTGCTACGGAGCCTTTCTCTGCCCAGCCCCCCTGTCTCCTTCTCGCATCAGTCCCTTTCGGTACACCCCGTCTATCTCTTTAACAGGCTCTATTACCCATCCCGCCGCACACTGAGTGCACTCTCTTCACAGTGTCTCTTTCCCAACTCGTTCAGTCCCCGACTCGATACCCTTCCTGTCTCTGTCCTCCATCCGCCGGTCTCTCCTCAATCCTATCCTCGGCCCCTCCCCCACTCAGATCTCTCTACCCATTCGAAATCTCTCTCATAACCTTGGCATCGCTCTCTTCCAAATATCCCTCTCTCCCGATCTTTTCCTCATTGTTTTCCCGTCTCCACTCTGCCCTATAGTCGATCTCTCCCAGGTTCTTCCTCCTCCCAGTTTTCCAACCCCAGATCTCTCTCTCTCTCTCTCTTCACACTCGCTTTCTGCCTAATCGCTGTCTCTCCCCACTTTCTACTCCTTCCCCATGCCTACTCAACCATCACCTTCCCTCTCTCTCTGACCTCCAATTTCCTTCCCCGTGGATGAAATTTCCGAATATGTATATTACAGGGCTGAACGTCTCTGTAGCTTAGTGACATTGCGGACTTCTGTGTTTTCCACCAGAATATCGTGCTTGTCACTACAACTCCTCAGAACGATAACACCGCTGTACAAATGAAGTGTATGCAATCGGATGAGCCACAGATCAAGAAAAAAGCATTATGAACTAATTCCACTGTTCTGGGAAGGTCTGGCACGCTCTTTGCTACTAGACATAAAGACAAGCCTTTTGCTTGTATCTCAGAGTTCCACACATGTGGACTCTCTATGATAGCATAATCAAATAAAAGATTCGCCAATTGACGTCTGGTATTGAATTTTATATTAAAACAATTTCTACCCTTGGCGTAGTTGAGGAGGATTCCTACAAAAGGAGGCCAAGCGATGGAGTATCTGAGGGTCGGAAAGGCAACTTCGAGTTCGCTCCTGTTTGAACCTTCCTGAACCTGGGCCACGGCCGGGAAGAAAGGATTGGATAAGTGCTGGAGGTACAAAAGCGACATCAACATTCGTGACAGATAATAATAGACTGACTGACCAAACGGAGTCCAAACAAAAGAAAGGGGAGGCGTCTCAATTCTTCTATCCTCACCTAGAGAGCCTGAGCCCAGGCCGGTTTCAGGTCTGGATAAAGATTTATTGTTAGCAGAAGGTATACGACAGAATCAAACATCCCGACCTTGCCGTGTAATACTCAGGCAACCGAAGCAGAGGAGCAGGAGGGGAACAAACGGCAAGACAACGATACATCGAAGGAAAGGTGAGCCTATCTTTTCAGGTCGCTTCTGCACAGGTCGACTGAAAAATGGGACGACTATAATTTGCGTATTGGAACAGGAAACGGGGAGAAAGAAAAAGAAGTGAAATCAGAACTCGATCCAGTTACATAATATCCAAAAAAAAAAAAATTATGATTGACACTTCCGCGGTATTCGGGCTGTGGACTGTTTCTGGAGTTCGGGCTAGGGGACAATTCTGTGACATTTGTAACCCCTTTTCTGTGGATGTTCTGAAAAGTGTGCGGAACCCACTTGGCCTGCAATACAAAGCGCGTTTGGATTCCCCAGAGGGATGGAGGGAGAAACGACAATGACGGATATAACGTCACCATGGGGACATGGTTAAAGGTGACCGTGCTCGGCTGCCGATGTGTGGCAGTCCGTCAGCAGAGTGATTTTGGAGAGGGAACCAGATGCAGGCAAAAAGCGGGAGACAATATAACTGACTTCATTTCCCGTTTCCCTGATACATGATGGAGTCGAGTTGCAGAACAACTCTGCGCTACCGTTCACATAGTACAGACACTGTTAAACTGCCCAACGACGCTTCACTATCTACGACAGCTGATTCTGACCTGCCAACGCCTGATGTATTCCCATTACACCGCCCGATACACTGAAACATCTCAGCCGAGCTATCACCAAAAGCTCTTTTCCGTGCTCAACAGAGCAGAAACTCTTCCTTAACCGTACGGAACTATTATGGTCCAGAGGACAAAGTGGCAGAAGTGTTTTTTTTTGAGTGAACAACGGAATGAGCGACTTAAATTGGCAAACCTAAACCCTCATGTCACTATCGTCATCAAACTCCCCGCAACCCCCTGAACAACAAGAACCCGTGTTTCAGACTTAATTCGGACCCAGTGTATAACTCCGTCTAATACTAATGCTACCCGACAGCATCATTCGGCTCAGGACGGTTGCACAATATTTGCTTCTTCATCGTTAAAACAAAGTACGATCTGTTCTCCCCCTCCCGCCTCCACCCCGGATATACCGGAACATGTTGCATCCTTCCTGCTCTGGCAGGTGCCTCCCTCACTGTGGGAGACACACAGAAAAATCAAGTGGAACCTATACATTCCGCCCCACCACACGGTACATTTGAAGACCAATGCTATTCTACCGTCAATACGACAATATCATTTTTCACCGCAGACGGTGAGTAGATATGAAACCTGTCATAAAAGCACCTTTGGATCAGGAAGTGCTGCTGCCATCCTGCAGTCCCCGCATTGTTCCTGCTTCACTAATTCCGAAACTAGGTGGTGATAATGAGTGATTTATTTTTTGCAATGCTTAATGGCTATTAACAAGGTAGTTGTACCTCATCCTCCTGTTGTACCCAATACTGATGTCATTTTCTGCATATTCCTGTCTCATCTGAATATCTTTTTCTGTCACACACCCTGTTCTGCATTTTTCTCCATCCCATTACACAAGGAGAGTCAGTATTTGTTTGCTTTCACTGACAGTGGTGGACAGTGAACTCGGACCAGGTTGCATCATGGGTAAACTGAGAGACCCTCGGTTTATGCCGCAGCAGTCACACGAGATTTTAGCGCCCTCCGGTTGCCAGGGGTAGGTAGAATTTTCCAGGGTGCTGAATATCTGCTTATTCTCTTTCCCGCCCCGTTTAATTGCTTTGTTGTAAAACCTGGCTAAAAATGGACACAAGGTATCCCTCAATATCTGCAGCTTTGCCAGACCACTATACAGTATTTGGGACACATGCTTACTCAAGGAACTGACCAACTTGCCGAAGAACGAACTGCAGCTTTTATTAATGTACCACGTCCCCCCACCCGGACTGAAATGCTTCCCGTTTTGGGAATGGTCGATTAATTTAGACATTGGATTCCTGCATATCGAATGATTGAGCCTCCTCTTCGTGAAGCCTCATTACCGATCATGTCTGTCGAAATACAATGGACTCAGGGAATGAACACAGCCTTTAATGCTCTGAACACCCCTATTTCAACGGCCCGTCCTTTGGGTATATCTGACTATCCAGTTCATATCCAATTATTGATGAATGAACAGCAAGTGGCAACTTAACACAACGACATGGGGACCTCAGACGGCCCATTGCATATTCTGTACAATTTCCCTCATTTGCCAGAGGCATGCCTCGTTCTCTAAGAGCTGTCGCCGACACTGTTATGGTGGAAATGTCCAATCCTATTGTATGGAATCACCCTGATGAAGGGTCTAGGTCCGAAACGTCGAGGGTTCACTCTTTTACATCCATGCTGCCTGATCTGCTGAGTTCCTCCTGGACTTTGTGTTTATTACTCTGATTGCCAGCATCTGCAGATTTTCTCTTGTTTGTGATTGGACGTAGATAGCAGTCAACAACAGAAGAACATGCGCTGCATTCACACAACGAAGTCAACCCCAGGTCGTTGCCATCCCCGGACTGCAATGATCTTGTCATTTAATCTCACCAGACAGTTATTTGTACTCACGAAGCCACTCAGTTTGATTGGGAGTAACACGCTGTAAGGTTTCACTGCTAACGTAATGGCCCCTCGGCAATGTTTCACTGCTAATGTAACGGTTTCTCTGCAATGTTTCACTGCTAATGTAACGCTTTCTCTACAATGTTTCACTGCTGATGTAATGGCCCCTCTGCAATGATTCACTGCTAATGTAACGGTTTCTCTGCAGCAGCAATGTTTGGGTTATGGCTAGAGATAACGGGGCTTTGTTTGCCTGGGTTAGTCAGTGAGGAAATGCTGGTCTTCCTTGTGTGTGTGGGAGCCGGGTTTTTCGCGGCCTTTCGTTGGGGAGCGATGGAGAGAGTCGGAGGTCCACTGGTCGGAGTGGAATGAGGAGCAAAGGTCCGAAATTCGGAGACGCTTGGAGAAGCTGAACAAATCTGAGTTCCAGCGATGCGCAAAAGACTGTGCCATGAGAATAGGCCTTTATCTTTATTTTGTTTCTTTACTAAACGTATAGTTAAATTAAGAATTATAAAAAAACAATCGTTTAACCGCATATTGTGTGGAGTTTGATATTTTGCGGAGCGGATTTGTAACTGGGCAGCTCATCCCGCAGCATCCACGCAAACGAGTTCTCAGTTTGGTGGAACGAGATGTCGTTTAGTCCCAGACGTGCACGTGATGGACGAGCCTGAGGGTCACACTGGAATGAAGTCCCTTGGGATTCGAACTGTTATTGTGTTCACGGGGTGCCGGGGATGGGACATAATCCTTACGTATCATTGGAAACCTTATTTGTGATGAAGTGTTTAGTTACTAATAACTGCCGCGTGGCGCATCAATCTATTTGGCGCTCGAAAAGTTACCTGTCCTGTCAAGTCTTACTTCCGCCAAACCTCGAGCAAGAATAATCACTGTTGTTGTATAAGCTGATTGGTTGCAGGACAGGCATCAGTGAAACGGAACTGGGAATGGAGCAGAGTGAGTAATGTTCCGTCCGAAAGCGGTACAACATTATTTAAAGTAATTCTGCATCACACAATCAATGTATAATTTACGATGAACGATAAGCATAGATGACTGAAATATTAATGAATATTTTAACCGAACCGTACCTTACAAGCAGAGAGTTTCCAGTAGTTTATACTGAATTCGGATTTCCAGTATCATTCTTTCTTTTTCCCAAAAATCGATTACACTTTCAATTAGTTCAATTAGACAGAGAGCAGAGAGAGAGAGAGAGAGAGAGAGAGAGAGAGAGAGAGAGAGAGAGAGAGAGAGAGAGAGAGAGAGAGAGAGAGAGAGAGAGAGACAGAGAGAGACAGAGAGAGAGACAGAGACAGAGACAGAGAATCAAGGAACATTTTGCCGTGGCTTTGCAAGGTCTCTAATGTTTTCAGTATATTTATTATCAGTGTCAATATATTTTCCAAAATACTGCAATGTGATTTATTTTGCTTAGTCCGGGACAGGGTGCGTGGACAGGGAAAAACAGAGAACAGAGGGAAAAGTAAGGAAACAGATGGTCACGGAGCCTTAGGGTGTCAACAGAGATAAAGAAGGAGATACGCAGGGACAAAGTGAGAACAGCCGGAGATGGAGACGCAGTTGAAAAAAAAAAGAACAAAACGCTAATGTCTCTGCTCTGTTCCAGTCCGATCATGTTTCCCTCATGGTGAAACTCATTAATCTAAACCGGAGTAGAGGCGTAGGGGAAGAAATAACCGGGGAAGTTTCTGGTGAAATCGAGGGCATCCTGAGAGAGATTGTGTTGTAAACACCGTGTGTGTCACTAAGAGGAACAATGAGGAAATAAGACCAAAATTGGGCCAAGGAAGACAGAAACGGGTGAGTTTATTATGGGGAACAAGAAAATGGCAGCTGAGTTGAACAGGTAACGTGGATCTGTCTTCACTAGGAAAGACACAAACAATCCCCCAGATGTAATAGTGGTCAAAGGAACTAGGGTAAAGGATGAACTGAAGTAAATTTATATTAGGCAAGAAACGGAGTCGGATAAACTGCTGAGTCTGAAGGCTGATAAGTCCCCGGGACCTGATGCATCCCATTCTAGGTGGCTGTAGAAATCGTGGACGCATTGGTAATCATTTTCCAATGTTCTATAGATTCAGGAAAAGTTCCTGCTGATTGGAGGGTGGCTAATGTTGTCCCACTTTTAAAGAAAGGAGGTAGAGAGAAAACAGGGAATGACAGACCGATTAGCCTGACGTCAGTGGTGGGAAAGATGCTGGAGTCAATAATGAAAGAGGAAATTACGACATATTTGGATAACAGTAGAAGAATCAGTCAGAGTCAGCATGGATTTATGAAGGGAAAATCATGCTCGACTAATCTTCAGGAGTTTTTTAAGAATGTAACTATGGAAATAGACAAGGGAGAGCCAGTGGCCAGTTTAGTGTACCTGTACTTCCAGAAAACTTTTGATAATGTTCCACATAGGAGATTAGTGGGCAAAATTAGGGCACGTGGTATTGGGGACAGAGTACTGACATGGATTGAAAATTGGCTGGCTGACAGGAAACAAAGAGTAGCGATTAACGGGTCCCTTTCGGAATGGCAGGCTGTGACCAGTGGGGTACCGCAAGGTTCGGTGCTGGGACCGCAGCTGTTTACAATATACACTAATGAGTTAGATGAAGGGATTAAAAGTAACGTCAGCAGATTTGCCGATGACACAAAGCAGGGTGGCAGTGTGAAATGTCAGGTGAATGTTATGAGAATGCAGGGTGACTTGAACAGGCTAGATGATTGGGCGGATGTATGGCAGATGCAGTTTAATGTGGATAAATTTGAGGTTATCTACTTTGGTGGCAAGAACAGGAAGACAGATTACTATCTAAATGGAGTCAAGTTAGGAAAAGCGGAAGTACAACGAAATCTAGGTGATGTTGCACATCAGTCAATGAAAGCAAGCATGCAGGTACAGCAGGCAGTGAAGAAAGCTAATGGCATGCTGGCCTTTATAACAATAGGAACTGAGTATATGAGTAAAGAGGTCCTTCTGCAGCTGTACAGGGCCCCGGTAAGATCCCACCTGGAATATTCTGTGCAGTTTTGGTCTCCAGATTTGAGGAAGGACATTCTTGCTATCGAGGGAGTGAATCGTAGCTGACAAAGTTCATTCCCGGAATGGTGGAACTATTATATGTTGAAAGATTGGAGCGACTGCGCTTGTATACACTGGAATTTAGAAGGATGAGAGGGGATCTGATTGAAACATATAAGATTATTAAGGGATTGGACACACTGGAGGCAGGAAGCATGTTCCTGCTGATGGGTGAGACCAGAACTAGAATAAGGGGTAGACAATTTAGAACAGAGATGCGGAAGAACTTTTTCACCCAGAGAGTAATGGATATGTGGAATGCTGTGCCCCAGAAGGCAGTGGAGGCCAAGTCTCTGGATGCATTCAAGAGAGAGTTAGATAGAGCTCTTATAGATAGCGGGGTCAAGGGATATGGGGAGAGGGTAGGAACGGGGTACTGATAGTGAATGATCAGCCATGATCACAGTGAATGGCGGTGCTGGCTAGAAGCGCCTAATAGCCTACTCCTGCACCTACTGTTTACTGTCTATTGTCTATTGCAACAGCGCAGGGGCTGCAGAAAAGGGAGCGGATCCAAGCTAACATTACAAATCCGGAGTGAAATTCTGTGAGCATCAACAGAACGAAGAATGAGATGCAATGGACAGAATGAAATTAAAACGGGCGTGAACTGACTAGACCGTCCCCGACAGTTCGCACCGCATCTATCTGGGTGAATTACTGCTGAAGCGAGCTTTACATATTTGAGAGGAATCTGATGAAGAACAAATTTCACCAGATGGGGTAGACAGCGAGTGAACTATACCACCAATAATACATCCGTATTTCAGAGCGCACAGCTGTTAACCGTGGTTTCTACATACCAGTGGATAGTGTATGGAGGAACACAGCGATTAATTTAATTCCGCTGCAGAAACCAGCTGGTCGCTCAATGATTAAAAAAAATAGTTAACCATTTCTGCGCGTATTTCACCGCGTTCTTCAGCTCCTCTCTAAATCTTCCCTGAGTCACGGCGTAAATACATGTGTTGGTGCAGGAGCTGAGGATCTGCAGCATCGTCGCCGTGGGGTCTGCGATAAAAATCAGATCAGTGTCCGTATAACAAGCAATTTCTGCCAAAGGTACGTAGATTCCAAAAACCACCCGTGTTAACCACAGAAATTTAAAACAACCGGTTATACTGAATAGTAAAACGACCGAATTCCTTCGGTTCTCCATCTCCGGGTCCTTCTCATTCTTCCCGTTGCTGCGGCCCCGGAGCCCCATCCGGACTTTATTAGCGGACAAAATCCGTCTGACTGTCAGAGCATTGAACAATAAAATCAGAACAAACGGGAGACAAGGCATGAAAATACGATGAATCATCTCAAGTGCGGCCCACGAGGGGGACGTAGAGAAGCTCTCTTTGGTCGCACAGCCACAGAAAACTCCATTAAATCTCATCGAAGGCTCTATTGTAAAGTAGAAAGCAATACTTTCAAAACAGCCCAGAACACTCACTGTCCCGGTAACCACAGCCGCCGTTCTTTCGGTGCAATATTTAGTTTTCAGCTTTTCACAACATATGGCTACAAATCTATCACAGGTGAACGCGACTGTCAGCCAGACAGAGGGATTAACATTGTCAGCGCCTTCCGCCCATGACCGAAATGCAGGGACTGAGGATTCCGTTGAGTCATCAGTCGGATCCACCCGTCTCCAGACGTTTCATCCTCTAACCCGGAACATCCTCGGGATGGCGGGACAGCAGAGGGTGATCAATCTTCTACCCCCCCACCGACGGTCAGACCTCCAGCTACTATCGAAAGTCAACTGGACGCTCGCTCCGCTGCTTGAGCTTTGGTGTCAAAGGCAACCAGTACCCAGAGAAACACTTCAGAACATCGGAATTAACTCTCAGTTTCTGCCGTTTACAGGAGTGACAGCAACTTACCGGGAATTCAAACGGTTGAAATAACAGGGTAGTAAATATCTTCTATCCGCCAGATTACTGGATATCCCATTTGAGTGACGCAGTGAACGAGATTGCTCTGAATTCCACAGATCGGCAAGACACTCTGGGCTGACGTACAGCAACAGGCTCTGATTTATACAGGGGATCGATCTCCAGTGACAAGGTCCCACCTCTGACCATTGTTATTGAACAAACAACTTACATCACCAGCAGTGTCTCAGGTGCAAATTCTGTTGGCATGTAACACAAACACATCAGTATCATTGGCATTCCCTCAGTCAGATCCCTCTGTGTAATTCGACCAAAATGTGCAATGAGACCAGTAAGTGAGCAATGAGCAGCTTCATTTACAACATTCCACAGTTGTATAGACAGCGGTCACGACTGCTCCCATTTTCCAAAGTGAAACTTTCACTGTGGTTCTCTTTCCACAAGCATTCCGGAATCGATGTTTCCAGCATTTTCGACAATTTTCACTGTCCCCTCTGTTTCATTTACAAATAGATCCGGTTTCCCCTCAGTGTGCCCTGGATCCAGGGACACAGGAGCACCCCTCCCAATCTCCTCCTGCAGACTTTCAGTCAATATCGTTCAGTATCTCTTAAATCTGTAGCTCCACTTTGGCCGCTCAGACGCCAAGCCCACCCCACCCCGTCCCACTATGTGCCACCAGATATAAAACATACCCGCTGTGTACACAGACAGTCTGTCCAGTTTTCTTTCAGCCCTGGACGACATCAATATTTACGTCATTTAGGTTAGACTCCCCTGTATAATACTTATTCTAGATACCTTGAAGTCCTCAGCTGTCCACGGTTCCCTCCATTTCTTACACTATCTTCTCCATGTCTGTATTATCTTGTGTATATATGTTTGTGTGTGTGTGTGAGCGCACGCGTGCGTATACAATGCCGCTGTTGAATCTGCCTGATGAACAGTTAGATGGTGAAATACTGTGTCCTTCATTTAGCTGTAGGAATATAATGGGCTGATAAGGCTGTCACTCACTGCCCTGTGAATTACGGGCACAACTACAACACGTTTCCTCACGGTGTAAGCCGGTATGATTTGACAAAATGCTGTCTGACATGTATAGATTCCATTCCGATTTGATCTCATGGTTTAACATAACGGTTCCCGTGTCTTTGGCATTTCCTTTGGAGTGCCCTTCGCAGGAGCGTCAAATCAGGCCTCGTCATCCAATAAAACCAAATTTTAAAAACAGTATTATCAGCGCGCGCGCACACACACACGTATACTTTCACACACACAGACAAACACACATATACACTCTCTCACACATATATACACACATTCACACACGCGCAAACAGATACTCTCTCACACCTCACACACAAACATACGCATACACGGATACACTCACTCTCTCTCAGACAGATACACCATCACTCAGACACATCCACACAGACACACTCTACATCGCTCATAGAGTGTGAGTCTATGCATTTAGACCTGGACATACATTCTCTAAATGTCAGTCTCCGTTACAGTGTGACAGTGTGGGTTTCATTCTGTATCTGTCAGTCTCCGTTACAATGTGAGAGTGTGGGGTTCATTCTGTATCTGTCAGTCTCTGTTACAGTGTGAGAGTGTGGGGTTCATTCTGTATATGTCAGTCTCTGTTACAGTGTGAGAGTGTGGGTTTAATTCTGTATCTGTCAGTCTCCGTTACAGTGTGAGAGTGTGGGTTTCATTCTGTATCTGTCAGTCTCTGTTACAGTGTGAGAGTATGGGTTGCATTCTGTATATGTCAGTCTCTGTTACAGTGTGAGAGTGTGGGTTTCATTCTGTATCTGTCGGTCTCCGTTATAGTGTGAGAGTGTGGATTTCATTCTGGATCTGTCAGTCTCTGTTACAGTGTGAGAGTGTGGATTTCATTCTGTATCTGTCAGTAGCTGTTAGTGTGAGAGTGTGGGTTCATTCTGTATTTGCCCATCTCTGTTACAGTGTGAGAGTGTGGGTTCATTCTGTATCTGTCTGTCTCTGTTACCGTGTGAGAGTGCGGGTTTCATTCTGTATCATTTGCAACCCAAGTGTATCTCTGCTTTCTAAGTCCTCTGAGCCCAGCAGAACTGCTTCTACTGATAGGAGAAAGGGTGAAGGCGGGTCCTGGTGCCTTAAAACCGCTGCTGCGGGAGGATGGAAGTCGCCAGCTTGGGAAGAGAGGGCAAACTGAGAGTGTGGGGTTCATTCTACATCTGTCAGTTTCTGCTCGAGCGTTAAGTGTGTCGGCTCAGTCCTGTACCCGGAAGCCACTGATTCAGCGGGCGCGGATGTATCTTTTTCTCCTTTTTCTCGCTTCCTCAAATCTAGATGCTACTCTTATAATAGCGGTTGTCTTCCCTGAGCTATATTTGGAGGAGGAATCTCCTACAGTTGGTTTCTGTTATAATTGTCACGCAGACAGATCACTGATGAATAATGGCGGATGTATTGAGCAGTACTTCCCGAATCAAAGAGTCCATAGGTCAAGCAGACCATTCGGCCCGGCATCATTCCGCATGCGATTCGTTACTCAACTGCATAGAGCGAACCGAACAGCACCAGATCTGTTATTTTCTATGTCTTGGCAACGCAACTACTTCAATGTTGATTGAAAATCATCATCATCATCAGGTGCCGTGCCCAGTTTGAGCTTTGACTGCCATGGCCCACTCACTCCTGTTTCGGGTCAAGTGGATGAATTCACTGGTATCCATTTCCAGTTCTCTGGCTGCTGTCTCCATCATCATTTGTCTTTGCCTTCCTCTTGTTTTCTTCCCTCCAATCTTCCCCGTCATCACTGTGCATTCTAACTCTTCTTTCCTAATCTCATGTCCAATTAAGTTACGTTGCCTTTTCTCGATCTCATACATTATTTCTCTTTTTGTGTTTGTTCTGTTCATGACATTCTCGTTAGATATTCGTTTCGTCCATGCTATTCTTTACATCCTCCTCAAAAAAAAAACACACAACTCTGCTCAGGTTACGAGGTATTGTCCAACATTCTGAGCCATATAACATAATTGGATAAACGTAACATTTCAGTACTCTGGGGCAGGGTAAATGAATGCCTTAATTTAAATATATGTGCATAAGTAAATTCATGGATTGATAGATATAAAACCCGGAGGCTGAAAGCTTCATGTTTCGACCGCATGTACATGAATTGGTTTCCTTGAACAATTCTAAATTGCAGCCTTCACCGTGTATCTCAGCTCTCTAATGTTTGCCGATTCCTTTATCCGTTCCTCAATGTGCACGACTTTTTTTCATGTGATGTCCCACTCATACATAATGCAATATTCATTTTGATGTTTTTATGTGAGCTTCAGAATTGTCGGTATCACAGGTTTTATTGACAGCCTTGTTCAGTGTGGTACTGAGAGAGTGTGTGAGTAGGAATGTGAGGGAAATTCAGGTTTCACATTTGGAATAATCCAATGTTCCACATTGCAGCATGCGGCTGACTGATGAACTACTGAGAAACTGGCGTCTCCGCTCAGGCAACAAATACAGAACACCCTGTCCCACTATGTGCCACCAGGTATAAAACATCCCCGCTGTATACACAGACATTCTGTCCAGTTCCCCATCAGACACCGAACCCTCCCCCCCCGTCCCACTATGTGCCATCAGATATAAAACATACCCGCTGTGTACAGAGACACCCTGTCCAGTTCCCCATCAGACACCAAACCCACCCCACCCCGTCCCATTATGTGCCATCAGATATAACACATACCCGCTGTGTACACAGACACCCTGTTCATTTCCCCATCAGACCTGGACGGCATCAGTGTTTACATCATTTAGATCGGCCTTCCCCGGATAACATTTATTTTCGATACACTGGTCTAGAGCTGTCCACTGTTCCCTCCAACTATCTTTTCCATATCTGTGTGTGTGTGTGTGTGTGTGTGTGTCTCTCTCTCTCTCTCTCTCTCTCTCTCTCTCTCTCTCTCTCTCTCTCTCTCTCTCTCTCTCTCTCTCTCTCTCTCTCTCTCTCTCTCTCTCTCTCTCTCTCTCTCTCTCTCTCTCTCTCTCTCTCTCTCTCTCTCTCCTGTTCAGGTCTTTCTCTTCCGTCACTGAACGCGTTAAACCACATACTTTACGGCGGAGTCTGCAGATACAAAGTAATATGCATAGGAGCATGAAATAAGAATAAGCAGTGAATTGGAGAGCAGAGAGTAATAGCTCAGTCTGCCGGAGAGCAGTGTTAAGCCGAAACTTAATCGAAGATTGAATTATAATTCAATTAAAATAGAGATTGGAGATAGAGAACGAAGGCAGTCAGAGACAATCAACAAACGGCGGAGATTCCGTCGGACAATATGACAGTGAGTGTTTTATTCTGTACCTACTTGTCGCGAGTATGGTGTGAAGAGGGGTGGTTCATTCTGTACCCACCAGTCTCCGGTGCGATGTGAGAGCGTGGGGTTCATTTTGTAGAAACCAGTCCCGGGTACAGACTGAGAGTGTGGTTTTCTGTCGGTATCACCCTCGGGTTCAGTCTGAGAGTGTGGGGTTCATTTTGTAGAAAACAGTCCCTGGTACAGACTGAGAGTGTGGGCTTCTGTCGGTGTCAGTCTCGGGTTCAGTGTGAGAGTATGGGATTCCTTCTGTATCAGCAGTCTCAACTCGAGCGTTCAGTGTGTCCTAACTATCCTGTACCTGTGAAACTCTGATTCATTGTAAGCGTGCGTATGTTTTTCTATATTTTTCCCGCTGTTCCTCAAATCTGGTAAATATTCTTAAACTAGGTTCCGTATTCCTGAGATATTATTAGAACAAGAGTCGTCTGCAGTTGGATTATGTTAAAATTGTGAGATGGACAGCGCACTGATGAATGATGACGGCTGTACGGAGCAGTACATCCTTCGTAATAGAGTCACATGGCAAACAGACCGTTCGGCCCGACTTCATTCTGCATACTATTCGTTGCTCAAACACAAAGAGCCAAATGGGAAGCACCTGATCTATAACTTTCCATGGCTCGCAACACAACTTCCTAAACGTTGAATGAAAATAAACGAAATCATGAAATTGATTAAAGTAAATGAGTAACTGCGTAAGTTCATAATCTGATCGAAATAAAACTCTCAGAAACTGCGCGTTTATGTTCCAGCGCATTTATATGAATACGTTTCTCTCAGCAATTGTATGTTGCTACCTTCTTGTCCACGGGAATGATACTGGAGGGAGGCGAATGTTGTCCCCTTGTTCAAACAATATAGTAGGTATAGTCCGGGTAATTATAGTCCAGTGAGCCTTACATCTGTGGTGGGAAAGCTGTTGGAAATTATTCTTAACGATAGGATCTATGGGCCTTTAGAAAATCATGGTCTGATCCGGAACAGTCAGCATGGCTTTGTGAAGGCAGACCGTGTCTAACAAGCCTGATAGAGTTCTTTGAGGAGGTGACCAGGCATATAGATGAGGGTAGTACAGTGGGAATGGTCTACATGGATTTTAGTAAGGCATTTGACAAGGTTCCACACGGTAGGCTTATTCAGATGTGAGATGGCATGGGATCCAGGGAATTTTGGACAGGTGGATCCAGAATTGGCTTGCCTGCAGAAAGTAGAGGATCGTGGTGGAGGGAGTACATTCGGATTGGAGAGTTGTGACGAGTGGTGTCCCACATGTATCGGTACTGAGACCTCTATTTTTCGTGATTTTCATTACCGATCTGGATGTGCAGACGACACAAAGGTCGGTGTTGTTGTAGATAGTGTAGAGGATTGTCGATGATCGCAGAGAGACATTGATAGGATGCAGAAGCGGGCTGAGAAGTGGCAGATGGAGTTCAACCCGGAGAAGTGTGAGAAAGGACAAAATCCAAGGCAGATTACAAAGTAAACGGCAAGATACTTGGTAGTGTGGACGAGCAGAGGGATCTGGGGGTACATGTCTACAGATCCCTGAAAGTTGCCTCACAGGTAGATAGGGTAGTTAAGAAAGCTAATGGGGTGTTAAAATTCATAAGTCGAGTGATAGAGTTTAAATGTCACGAGGTGATGAAGCAGCTCTATGAAACTCTGGTTCGGCCACACTTGGAGTACTGTGTCCAGTTCTGGTCGCCTCACTAGAGGAAGGATGTGGAAGCATTCGAAAGGGTACAGAGGAGATTTACCAAAATGCTGCCTGGTTCAGACAGCATGCATTAATGTCAGAGATTAATGACGCTAGGGCTTTACTCTTTGAAGAGAAAGAGGATGAGAGGAGACATGATAGAGGAGTACAAGATATTATTAGACAGAAGAGGCCAGCGCCTCTTCTTCAGGGCACCACTGCTCAGTACAAGAGGACATGGCTTTAAGGTAAGGGGTGGGAATTTCAAGGAGGATATTAGAGGAAGAACATATTACTCAGATAGTGGTTGGTGCGTGGAATGCACGGCCTGAGGCAGATATACTAATGTTACTTACGAAGCTACTAGACTGTTATCTGGAGGAATGTGAGTTTGGGGGTTATATGGGAGGCATGGTTTAAGTGTCGGCACAACATTGTGGGCCGAAGGGCCTGTACTGTGCTGTATGTTCTATGTTATATCTCTGCACTCTTATGATTGCGTTGTTATCCCTTCCACCATGTGCATCAGAGTACCAATTTATTCCAGCGGTCGCATTCATAATTAAAATAATATTCATTTCAACCTCACACTGATCCCGGTCTGCAATATGTCCTTCATTTTTCATGGAGTGTGATGGGACACTGCGGCAGGAGCAACACTCTGTGTCTGCCCTCGGGAGAGTGTGTGACGGGACAGTGTCGAGAGAGCTTCATTCTTTTCGGATATGCGTGATATACTGTATTTAATGAAGCTGCTGATGTTGTAAAGCCCCTGGCATGCTATCGCGATAGCGTTAATGTGCAGGATCTGTGATGGGTTCTCTGAGATATTGTTTTCCCCAGTCCTAATGCATTTCTGTTTTCTAAATTTGTTTCACGTTTAAACAAAATTCTATTCCTTTATTCCTTGCATTAAAGCGCATGGCAAAGCAACTCCCTGCTCAATATTCCATCTGTCACTTACTGCATGCTCAATATTCCATCTGTCACTTACTGTCCCGTTCCCCTCTCCTGTGTTAGACCTTCTACAGACTCCTTGCTTTGCATTGTCCAATCTCAAAAAATCACAAACTCCGTCACCGATATCATTGACATATGGTGCAGAAAGGAAAGAAGGAATTGAGAAATGCGGTAGTCATAGGGCATTCCATGGTGGGGGAAACAGTCAGGAGGTTCTGTCAGACTGATAGAGATACCCGCATGGTGTGTTGCCTCCCAGGTGCCAGGGTACGGGAGGTCTCCGATCGGGTGCGGAGTATTGTGGAAAGGGAGGATGAACAGCCAGAAGTCCTGGTACACGTCGGTACCAATGACATAGGTAGAAAAAGTGGAGGAGGTCCTGAATGGAGTATTCAGGGAGCTGGGCAGGAAGCTGTAAAGCAGGAGCACCACGGTAGTAATCTGGGGGTTGCTGCCTGTGTGACGTGCTGACGAGCGCAAGGATCGCATGTTTAGGCAAATTAATGCGTGGCTGAGAAACTGGTGTAGGGGGTAGGGATTCGAGTTCCTGGATCATTGTGGGCTCTTCTGGGGGAGGTAAGACCTGTACAAAATGGACGGGTTACACCCGCACCCAAAGGGGTCCAATCTCCTTTCAGGCAGATTTAATAGAGCTGTTCAGGAGGGTTTAAACTAATTTGGTAGGGGAATGGGAACCAGAGTGATAGGGCTAATGGCAAAACAGAAATATCAAATAATGTATGCAAAAGAGATGATCGAAAGGACAAGTAGGGGTTGCGGCATAATCACAGCCAGTGGAGTGAGTTACAGGGCAATAGAGGCGTGCTTCAGTTAAAACGGAATGCAGAAATACTTGACTGAAAATGTTATATTTGAATCCACGCAACATTAGAAAGGAAATGGACGACCTTGAAATTCAGTTACAATTGGCAAGTATGACGTATTGTCCATCTCTGAAACATGGCTAGAGGATTGCTGCCATTGGGGTCTGAACGTCCAAGGATATACGGTGTATCGAAAAGTTAGGTCAGTAGGCAGAGCGGGTGGTTTGGTCCTGTGTATAATGCTATTTCATTGGAACGGGATGATATAGAACCGGAAGGTGTGGCGTCTCTATGGGCTGAATTAAGAAATGACAAGGGTAAGAGGACACTAATGACAGTTGTATACAGGCCTCCAAACAACAGCCAGGATGTGGATTACAGATTATAGCAGGAGATAGAAAAGGCCTGTCAGAGGGGCGTGCCATGATCATCGTTGGCGGTTTTAACATGAAACTGGATTGGGGAAAACAGTTCTGGACCCCAAGAGACAGAGTTTGTAGATTGTCTAAGGGATGGTTTTAAGAACGACTTGTTATTGAAGCCCATTATAGGATAGACTCAGCTGCATTATGTGTTGTGCAATGGTCCGGAGGTGAGCTCAAGGTTAATGAACTTTTAGGGAACAGTGATCACAATATGATTGAATTTACATTGAAATTTGAGAAAAAGAAACAAAATTCCACTGCGGTGGTATTTCAGTGGAATGAAGGAAATTACAATGTAGAAGAGGGGAACTGGCCGAATGTGACTGGAAAGGGACACTTGCAGGAAGTACGGCAGCGAAGCAATGGCCGGAGCTTGCGCGAAAACTGAGGGAAGTGCAAGACAGATAAATTTCCAAATAAGAATACATTTCCGATTCAGATTCAGTTTATTGTCATTCAGAAAACAGAAATGCAATGTAGTTAAAAAATGAGACAACGTTCCTCCAGAATGATATCACAAGAGCAAATGACAAAACAAACTACACCAGAAACTCCACATAACGTTTGGCAATCCCCAATTTAGAGTCCGGAGAGGCTGCTGCGTATTAATATCGTGCTAATATCTTAGCGCATTCCCCGGAAAGGAGCTCCAAATCCACCAGACAAACAAGACCAAAAACTGAAGCTACAAGACCTGCACAAAACCACATTTTCGAAGGGAAGAAGGTCACCACCGTGGCTGACAAGTGAAGTCAGAGCCAAAGTAAAAGCAAAAGAGAGGGCATGCAAGGAAGCCTGAGCTAGTGGGAAGATAGGGGATTGTGGCGCTTTTAAAAACATATAGAAGGAAACTAAGAAGCTCATTCTGAAGGAAAATATGAATTATGAGAGGAAAATGGCGACTACTATCAAAGAAGATACTAAAAGATTGTTAAGTATATAAAGGGTAAAGGAGAGTAGAGGGTAGATATATAACATAGAATCATAACATTCCGCTTGGGGACTCAGGTCCGGTGACAGACAGATCCCTGCACACCCACACACACACAAACACACACACACACACACACACACACACACACACACACACACACACACACACACACACACACACACACACACACAACTCCGCTATGTTTCAGTCTGATCCCGTTCCCCTCACCGGCGTGGGGGAAGGAGTGAGCGAGGACAACATGAGAGATATTGGGAGTAAAACACCGTGAGCGTCACTGAAAAGGCTGAATCAGAAACAACGGAGAGAATGGAGAAAAGGGAAAGGATTCTTCCTTACTGGACCAACCCAGAGTAAAACGCTGTCATATGTAAGGGAGATCATTAAAATAAAACGGGCGGGACCTGACTATAGACCCTCCATTACAGCTGAGGTGACCACTACATATTACATATTTGATGAAGGACACATTTCACCTGTACGGGGTAAACAGCGAGTGAAATATATCATCACAAAACGCATGCGTATTTCAGAGCGCTCAGTTGTTACCCGTGGTTCTACATATCGGCAAGTGGATAGATTTTGGAGGAAACATGGTGTTTGACTGAAATCTGCGGCAGAAACGAACAAGTCGCTCTATGATTTAAGAAATTTGGTTAACAGTTTCAGCGGGTATTTCACCGCGTTCTTCAGCTCCTCTCTGAACTTGCTCTGAGTCACGGCGTAAATACATGTGTTGGTGCAGGAGCTGAGGATCTGCAGCATCGTCGCCGTGGATTCTGCGATATAAATCGGATCCGTGCCCGTGTAACGAGGGATGTTTGCAATCAGTACGTAGAGATCAAAAACCAGCAGTGTTAACCACAGAAATATAAAACTACCGGTTACACTGAATAGTAAAACCACCGATTTCCTTCGGTTCTCCATCTCCGGGTCCTTGTCATTCTTCCCGTTACTGCGGCCCCGGAGCCCCATCCGGACTTTATTGGCGGAAAAAATCCGTCTAACTGTCAGAGCATTAAGCAATAAAATCAGAACAAACGGGAGACAAGGCATGAAAATGCGATGAATCACAAGAAGTGCGGCCCACGAGGGAGACGTATAGAAACTCTCTTTGGTGACACAGCCATAGAAAACTCCATCAATTATCACCAAAGGCTCCAATGTAAAGTAGAAAGGGACACTTTCTGAACAGCCCAGAACACTCACTGTCCCGATAACCACAGCCGCCGTTCTTTCGGTACAATATTTAGTTTTCAGCTTTTCACAACAAATGGCCACAAATCTGTCACAGGTGAACGCGACTGTCAGCCAGACAGAGACCCCGGTGCTTGCTAACAGCAGGCAACGAACAACCCTACAAACGGGAGTACTATAGAGGAAGGAAGACCTGAAGTATATGAAAACAGTCCACTTCAGCAGAGGGTCAGAGATAACGACCAGGAGATCGGCCGCTGCCATTCCCAGCAGGTACCGAGTGATGCATTTGGAGAGACCGCACTTTCCTCGGGATAGGATAACAATCGCCACCAGGTTAACTGCAAAAGAAAGGGGAAAACAAAACAGTAAAGTTACTGACCTGGCAGGGCAATAGATAAAAATTATTACTATTAAACTTCATCTTGCTTTTATTTTCTGCTTCAAATGGTGGAAACTGGACCAAGAACATATGACCCCGCTAACAGTGTGCAATATCGGCGTGACAGAGAACTCTCCGCGAGTTTTGTAAATGGGTTCAAACTGGGTGAATTCCCAAACCGACCAGACGACAGCTGGTTAAATGTTTCCTGGCCGCAAAAAGGATTGGGTTTGATATAACAACGTCACTGGTCTGAGCCGCACAGGAATGAAATGAAATCCACATCGGCGGTTCCCTCTGCTCATATTTCTAACATAAATGAGCCATTCGAGTTGTTCCATCACCCAGTCAGGCAATTCACAGTCGATTTATACGGAGATGCTGTGCAGTCCTGTGTCCGCATGTGTCGACTTTTGACGTCACAATTTTTACAGGACATCGAGACAGCGGAAAGGATATCAGTCAAAGGCAGCATCTCGGCTCAAATGTGGAGCTCTGTCTGCTCCGAAAGCAATGGTATTAATACTGTCAGCACCTTCCGCCCATGACCGAAATGCGGGACCGGGCGGGTGGCTGCGGAAACAAGTAGCGAGAGAAATACTTCAGAACATCGGAATTAACTCTCAGTTTCTGCCGTTTGCAGGAGTGACAGCGGCTTACCGGGAATTCCAACGGCTGAAATAACAGGGTAGTAAATGTCTTCTATCCGCAAGATTACTGGATATCCCATTTGACTGACGCAGTGAACGTGATTGCTCTGAATTCCACAGCTCGGCAAGACACTCTGGGCTGACGTACAGAAACAGGCTCTGATTTATGCAGGGGATCGATCTCCAGTGACAAGGTCCCACCTCTGACCATTGTTATTGAACAAACAAATTACATCACCGGCAGTGTCTCAGGTGAAAATGCTGTGGTAATGTGACATTAACACGTCAGTATTATTGGCATAACCTCAGTCAGATCCCTCTGTGTAATTGGAGCAAAATGTGTAATGAGACCAGTAAGTGAGCAATGAGCGGCTCTATTTCCAACACTCCACAGTTGTATTGACAGCGGTCACGACTGTCCCCATTTTCCAAATTGAAACTTTCACTCTGATTCTCTTTCCACAAGCATTCCGGAATCGATGCTTACAGCATTTTCAGCAATTTTCACGGTCAGGCCTGAAATTTCATCTGCGGTTAGATCCGGTTTCCACTCAGTTCGGATCCAGGGACACATGAAACCCCTCCCAGTCTCTTCCTGCAGACTTTCATTTTAGTTTTACACAGCAGCTCCACTTTGTCCGTTCACCCGGTTTACCCGCTGTGTACAGAGACACCCTGTCCAGTTCCCCATCAGACACCAAACCCACCCCACCCCGTCCCACTATGTGTCATCAGATATAAAACATACCCGTTGTGTACAGAGACACCCTGTCCAGTTCCCCATCAGACACCAAACACTCCCACCGTCCCACTATGTGCCATTAGATATAAAAAATTCCAGCTGTGTACAGAGACACTCTGTCCATTTTCCCATCAGACACCAAACCCACCCCACCCCGCCCCATTATGTGCCAGCAGATGTAAAACATACGCGTTGTGTACAGAGACACCCTGTCCAGGTCTTCATCAGACATGGAGAACATCGATGTTCTCTTCTTTGAAAGTGTTGGTTTAAATTTATTCTTGATTGTCGCCGGTGAAGTGTGGTTCATCTTATATCCACCTGGCTCTAGTGCAATGTGAGAGTATGGGGTTCATTTTCTAGATTGAGAGTGTGGGCTTCTGTATGTATCACTCTCTGGTTCAGTATGAGATAGTACATTTCATTCTGTATCTGTCCGTCTCTACTGCAGTGTGAAAGTGGGGATTTTCGGTTTCATTCTTTATCTGTTCGTCTCCTCTCGAGCATTACGTGTGTCGTCTCAGTCCTGTACCTCTGAGTCTCTGATTCAGTGTGAGCGGGTCTATCTTCCTCATTTTTCCCGCTGTTCCTCAAATTCAGAAACTACTCTGAAAATAGATTCTTTATTCCCTGAACTATTTTTAGAACAAAAGTCTCTTGCAGTCGATTTATGTTAAAATTGTGATAGAGACAGTGCACTGATGAATAATGACGGCTGTATGATGCAGTACATCCTGTTTAATAGAGTCATGCGGCAAACCGACCATTCGGCCCGGCATTATTCTGCTTGTGTCTCTTGTTAACACATAGAGCCAATAGAACAGTACACGATCTGTAAAATTTCTGCGGTTTGACAAAACGATCTCTGAAATGTTGAATGAAAATAAGGAAAATAAATGTTTTAATTAATTTAATCAGATAAGTGCATAACTAAAGTAATAAACTGATCGAAATAAAACCCATAGAGGCACCGAGTTTCATGTTTGAGCAGGATTTACTAGCGGCGATTGTTAAGTTTGTGGGTTATGTAGAACCCATTTTGTTAAGGACCATTTTTTTCGACATAGTCCCCTCCTACATTTACACACTTAGTCCAGCGGTCGTGAAGCGTACGGATTCCTTCATTGTAGAAGTCGCCGTCCTGGACCTCCAGAAGTGGTCCACAGTGGTCCACAGATTGATAAGTTCGAAGGAGATGAATTATACAGTTCAAGTTACATGCACGTGCATTTCAGCACTTTGAGTGATTATGTAGAAAGTTTGAAGTTAATAACTCATCATAACTCATTGAAAAATAAATGCACTAGTTTTCCAATGTTGACCGTCTACCTCAGGCCACGAACTTATCAATCACCCCCCCCCTGGTGTAGACGTTTCTCTCACAGTTCTAAACGCGCCCTTCACCGTGTATTCTGCACTCTTATTTTCGCCTATTCTGTCACATATTCCTCAATGTGCACCTGTCCATGAGTTAACTAGAGTTATTTCCCGCTCACAAATAATATAATACTCATTTCGATATACTCATGACAGCCTCAGACTGCTCTGCAATATGCCATGCATTTTTCATTGATAAAATTGTGACAGCCTTGTTCCGTGCAGCACTGAGGGAGTTTGTGAGTGGGAATGCGAGGGAAGCTCAAGTTTCACATTTGGAATCATCCAAAGCTACACACTGCAGCACGCGGTTGATGGAAGAATCCTGATAAATTGATTTAGTCACTGATTACGTCACTGCGCAGCCGGGAATGTTCCCTCCATCAGGGACATGATGGGCGGAAGAGTTACTCCTATGTTGCAGGACACAGTGTCCTATGTTACACCCATCAATGCAGAAGACCGAGACGAATAGGGGTGAATGGATCTAAGATGATGAACAGACTGATGTCACAATGTGTACACATCACTTGGACATGTTGGGATCATGGAACAGCGGAGAACAGGAACAATCCCTGTGATTCACTGCTCCTGCGCTGAACAAGATACCGAATGAGACTAAACTCTGTTGACTGTACATGACCCATCTCCATTCATTCACTGCCCACTTGATTTAGGTACTTCGGTGTGAAAGAACTGAAGACTCCTTGGATATGCAGGGGTTAACCTAATCGCTTATGAATGCTCTTGAAAGTTAGCTGAGGTCTGAGTTGCAAGTCTTAGAATCCAATCCTTGCTAAAGTGTAAACAAGAATGAATGTTCTGGCACCATATTTACGTCATGCTCTTGTTTGTTGAAAATTAGTCCGAAGTTCAAAGTCAGGATGTGTGTTAAAATCTAGTCCTAAGTTCACAGTCAAGCAATGTTATTCTTAAGTGTTTCTAGTCACCTACGCTGTGTCTATATAATAAATTGGGTCTGCAAGATAAGTAGAGTCCCTAAGCACCGCTTTTAGGTGGAAGGAGGCTCTCCATCATATCCTTTAGTCTGACACAATTCTCTCAGTCTGCCTGATTTATTCTATCTGTTCCTCCTCAGATTTTTCCAAAACGCTTGGCCACAATAATTCACCTTCTAGGCCTCTCATAACTCTACCACCTTCTGCCAGATCTCCCCCAGTCTCTGTGCTCAGGAAGGCGAGGTCGAGGGACCATCCAACAGTCCTCTCATTGGCAGACCGGAGGTGGAAGGAGTCAGCATTTCCAATTTCATCGGTGTTAACCTGTTTGAGGATCCATCCCGGGCCCAGTATATTGATGCAATCTCAAAGAGAGCACAACTGCGGCGATAGTTCATTCAGAGTTTGAGAGGAATCGGTCTGTCACGGAGGACTCTCGCACATTTCCACAGATGGACCGTGGAGAGCATTCTAACTGAAAGCAACACCGTCCGCCATGGAGGGGCCGCTGCACAGGATCAGAAGAGTCTGCTGGAAGATGTTTCCTCGCAAGGCTGCATCATAGGCGCTAGCCTTCCACGCACACAAGACACCTTCAAAAGGCGATGCCTCAAAAAGCTGTATCCATCAGTAAAGAGCTCACCGCACTCCCCTCGCTCGCCGAGAGGGCACAAGGGCCCGACCACACACACTGAGCGTTTCAGGAGCAGCTTCTTCCATCCGCAATCGGATCTGAGAATGGAGATCGATCAGCTGATGAAATATTCCTCTGTATTTTTCTCTTTCGGTCTGCAACGATGTATATAATGCATTTCGGTACACACTGTAGTTATTGTAATTTATAGCTGTGTTATTCTGTAATGGAATGCACTGTTATCGCATGACGACAAAAGCACGTGACACGCATTCAGGATCAGTTCCTGAGGATTGGAGAGTGGCTAATGTTGTCCCACATTTCAAGAAGGGAGGGAAGGAGAAAACGGAGAACTATCGCCCTGTTAGCCTAACGTCAGTCGTGGGGAAGATGCTTGAGTCCATTATTAAGGACGAAATAGTGCACATCTAGATGGCAGAAATAGGATTAGGCCGAGCCAGCATGGATTTACCAAGGGCAAATCATGCTTGACTAATCTGGTTGGAGCTTTTTGAGGGTGTAACAAGGATGTTAGACGAGGGTAAGCCAGTGGATGTTGTGTACCTAGATTATCAGAAGGCATTCGATAAGGTGCCACATAGGAGATTGTTGAGTAAAATCAGAGTTCATGGCATGTGGGGCAGTGTTTCAACATGGATAGAAAACTGGTTGGCAGATAGAAAGCAAAGGGTAGCAGTGAATGGGTGTTTCTCTGACTGGCTGGAGGTGACTAGTGGGGTACCACAGGGCTCTGCATTGGGACCACAGCTCTTTAGGATTTATATCAATGATTTAGATGAGGGCATTGAAAACTATATCAGCAAGTTTGCTGACGATAGTAAACTGGGTGGCAGTGTGACATGCGAAGAGGACGTTAGGAGAATACAGGGAGACTTGGATAGGCTGAGTTAGTGGGCAGATACTTGGCAGATGTCATTCAATGTGAAGTTATCCACTTTGGAAGCAGGAACAAGAGGGCAGAGTATTGTCTGAACGGTGTAGGGTTAGGTAAGGGAGAAATGCAAAGAGACCTAGGAGTCCTAGTTCACCAGTCAATGAAGGTGAATGAGCAAGTGCAACAGGCAGTGAAGAGGGCAAATGGAATGTTGGCCTTTGTTACAAGGGGAATTGAATACAAGAGCAAGCATGTCCTTTTGCATTTGTACAGGGCCCTGGTGAGACCACACCTGGAATATTGTGTACAGTTTCGGTTTCCAGGTTTAAGGAAGGACATACTGGCAATTGAGGAAGTGCAGCGTAGATTCACTAGGTTGATTCCTGGGATGGCAGGGCTGTCTTACGCAGAGAGATTGGAGATTGGGCTTGTACACGCTGGAATTGAGGAGATTGAGAGGGGATCTGATTGAAACGTTTAAGATAATTAAAGGATTTGATAGGATTGAGGCAGGAAATATGTTCCAGATGTTGGGAGAGTCCAGTACCAGAGGGCATGGATTGAGAATAAGAGGTCAGTTATTTAAAACAGAGTTGAGGAAGAGCTTCTTCACCCAGAGAGTTGTGGAGGTGTGGAATGCACTGCCTCGGAAGACGGTGGAGGCCAATTCTCTGGATGCTTTCAAGAAGGAGCTGGATAGATATCTGATGGATAGGGGATCAAGGGTTATGGGGACAAGGCAGGGACTGGGTATTGATAGTGAATGATCAGCCATGATCTCAGAATGGTGGTGCAGACTCGAGGGGCCAAATGGTCTACTTCTGCACCTATTGTCTATTGTCTGTCTGACTGCAGCTGTGACAGACGGAATGACCTGAATGACGGGACCTTTGAGTACGACGTTGCTTTCTTGAGGAGACGCCTCCTGAGGCTGGCATGAAGGAGCTCAAGAACGAAATTAGGAGAGCCGGAAGGGGCCATGAGAAGGTCTAGATGGACAGGATTAAGGAAAACCCCAAGGCCTTCTACAAGTATGTGAAGGGTGAGGGGATAGGAAGTGAGAGAATAGGACCAAACAAGTGTGACAATGGAAAAGAGTGCATAGAACCGGGGGAGATAGCGGAGGTACTTGATGAGTACTTTGCTTCAGTATTCACAACGAAATAAGGATCTTGGCGATTGTATGGATAACCTATAGCGGACTGAACAGCCTGAGTATGTATATATTAAGGAAATGGATGTGCTGGAGCTTTTGGTAAGCATCAAGTTGGAGAAGCCACCGGCTCTTGTTAAAAGCCGACAGCAGCAACGCTCCCGAAATCAACCAACGCCACATCGACGATTGCACAGTTGCTGCTTCCCGCACTCGTGCAGAGCTCGTCGATTTATTCAACTTTACCTCCGACTTCCACCATGCCCTCAAACCTACCCGGTCCAGTTCCGACTCCTCTCTTCCCTTCTGCATCTCTGCCTCCACCTCGGAGGACAGTCTATCCACTGGTATATTTAATAAACCTCCAGACTCACAGCAGTCCGGACGGTACCTCTTTCCACCCTGTTACTTGTGAATAATGCCACCCCTTCTTTCAGCTCCTCCGTCCCCTCTGTATCTGCTCTCAGGCTGAGGCTTTTCATCCCAGAGCAACTGAGATGTCCTTCTTCTTCAAAGAAAGGGGCTTCCGCTCCCCCAACATGAACGCTGCCTCACCCGCATCTCTTCCATTTCACACACATCTGCCCTTACACCACCCTCCCGCCGCCCCATCACGGAGAGTGTTCCTCTTGTGTTCTCTTACCGCACCACAATACACACTCTGCACATAATTGTACATAACTTCCACCACCTTCAACAGGATCCCACTGCCGCGCACATCTTTCCATCCTCATGCAACTCTCGACCATTTCTGCTTTCTGCAGGGATGACTCCCAATGTGACTTCCCTGTCCCGCCTTACTGATCTTCCTCCTGACATTTATCATGGCACCTAGAACAAGCGCAACATCTGCCCTTACATCCCCTCCCTCAGGGCCCAGACAGTCCTTCCAGGTGTGGAAGAACTTCACCTGCGGGTCTGTTGTGGTCATCTACTGTATCCGGTCGTTGAGAGCTCCTATATATCAGTGAGACCCAATGTAGATCGGAAGGCCCCTCCCCCTCGTCGAGCACCTGCCGCGAAAAGCGCTGGCCTCCCCTTTCGATTCTACTTCCCGTTCCCATTCTGTCAAGCCAGTCCGTGGCCTCCTCTACAGCCAAGACGGCGACACACAGGTTCGAGTACTGACACCTTGTATTCCGTCAGGGTAGCCTCCAATATCCTGGCATGAACATCGATTTCTCTAATGGCTGGTCATTGCCCACACTCAACCCCACAACCTCTTCCCCATTCCGCATTCATGTCTTCCTTTCACAAGTTCTCTTCTCACCTGATCATCCGCACCCTCTGGTGCTCACCCCTAAACAATCCCACCTCCCCCCACCCCACACTCTTCCCTTTTTTCTATGGACTTGATTCTGATTCAACCATCTCCAGACATTTATTTCTTTCACCAATCAACTTCCCAGCTCTTTGTTTCACCACTCCCTCTCTTCCTGTTGCATCTATTAACTGCCGCTTTAACTTTTTCCTCCCCTGCCGCAGTGTTTTAATCTGACTCCTCCCCTTCCTTTCCGGTACCGATGAAGGGTCTCAGCCCGAAAAACAATGATTGTTCACTCTTTTCCGTAGATGCTGCCTGACCTGCTTAGATACTCTAGCATTTTGTGTGCGTTGCTTTGGATTTCCAGTATCTGCAGACTCTCTGGTGTTTGGTATATCTGTCCGAATTTATTTACCCGCGCCTCCACGGAGCCGACAAAAAGACAGACATAGCTGGGCCGCCGTGCGACTGCTCATGGGTACACCTTTTGTTGTAAGGAAGTGGGAGGATCTAAAGGAGAAATGATTGAGAGTGAGGACAAGCTCCGCCAGTCGGAGGAGAGTGATGGTGGAATGCAACTCGTTGGTCTGGTGTCCAAATAGAAATGGGGAGCTTTAGGAACTTCCTTGTGAGGGATGGGGGTGTATAGGGACTGGGCATCGATGGTATATATAATATGATATGGGTCAGGGCACCAGACAACATTGAGATGAGCCAAAACGTGTGAGCTGTCATGGATGTGTATAGGAAGGGAATGAACTACGGGGATGAAACTGAGTCAGTGTATACAGATATGAGATCAGCGGGGCAGAACTAGCTGTAACAATGGGTCTACCTGAACAGGCAGGATTGTGGGTCTTAAGTACGAGTTCGAAACTGGAGATGCCGGGTGCGGGAACTATGAAGGAGTTGCAGTGGAAGTTGATCCCCAGAGCTAATAAGGTCAGTGCTGGTGTGGCGGACAATGGCCTGGTGCTCCGCGGTGGGGTCCTGGTGGAGGGGTAAGCTGGACAAGATGTCTGAAAGCTGTCGCTGGGCTTCCGTAAGGTAGATTTGTCTGAACGAAAATTAATATGCCTGAATTTTAAAGCAATTATCAAGATCTGATCGCGCCTAATATTAGAGGTGAATTCCTAGGGCCGAGCAAAATCATATCTGATCCGTACACTGGGGCTTCGGTGTTTGCTAAAACTAAATAGCTTCAGCCAGACAGAAAAATAGAGACAATAAGTCTCCCAGCAACGTGCTGATACAGTCGGCAAAGCAGAAATTTAACTAAGGGAAATCTCCAAACATCAGAGAAAGAGAATGGATGTAGGGATTGGCTGACTCGGCCAGGTCACTCCAAAGGTTTAGATAATGGGCATTTCCAAAATGGATCTGTGTGTTTGTAATACCAGATATTAGGGGGATTTAATGTGCAAGGTAAAATACATTTTACAGAAGAGAAATTACCTGAGCAATCTAATCTATAATAGAAAAATAAATGTTTTTCTTCTGAAATAACAGAAAGACAGAACTGCTGGGAGAAGTAACGTTTTCAGGGAGTTCAGTTCATCAATATGCTTGTAGAGCAGGTCTGATTATATTTCGGAATTGATTAATTATTTGACCCTTTCAACTGAGCGGTACAGGCTTCAAAAGTATTTCAAAATTAACACAGCTGTGGAAAGCAGAACTTTCACGTGCTCTCTGAATCTGGTCTGGGTCACTCCGTAGATAAAAGTATTCGTGCATCTGCTGAAATTCTGAATCACAGAACCCCAAAACGGTGTTTGAAAATGTCGGATAGACATTTCCAGGTCTGTGAGGAGGCATCGATGAGAATGAAGACCAGAGTTGTTGTCGCCCAACACAGAAGGAAACTCGCCGACAGGCTGAAGAGCAGAAAGATGGATTGTCTCCGACTCTCCATCTCCGGATCTCTCTGTTTCCCGCAATGTCCCCGTCCCTTCAGTCCCCTGCGGACTCTGCTCGCCGCCAGTATCTGTCTGACGGTCAGAGCATTGCGGGTCAAAATGAGGAAGAAGAAGTAGCGGATTCAACAGACGGTCCACCCAATAAAACCCCTCAAACGATGGCGAGAAAGGCAGTACAGGTCTACTGAAACAAATCCAATTACCCCTCACCAACAACGCTATTCTTTCCATATACATGAAATAAAATGGTATGTTTTTAAAAAAGAAGCCGAGAGATAGTGCGCCCATCACCATACCCGCAATTCTGGGGGTGAGGATTTTGCTTTAAAAGTAGGCGAGCAAATGACCACAAAGCGATCGAAAGTGAAAGCGACAGTAAACCACACGGAACAGTCAACGGCCACGTGACACAGGCCGTAGTGGACAAGGCAGAACGGAGCGTTGCCCAGGACTCCGTAATTAAATCCGTATGCTCGACCCATCTGGTAGAACAGGACTTCGATAATCACCACCATTACATCCGCCGCAGCCATCGCCACCAGGTACCGCGTGACGCATTTGGAGAGACCGCAGTTTCCCCGGCTGAGAATGATGATCGCCACAAGGTTATCTGCAGTGACAAAAAAGACCAAAAAAAGAATTAAAAAGAAATCATACACATTTTGCGTGGAGATACAGCCATGATCTGTTCGCTTGAAGTAAAATCCGTTGCTCATCTCTGCTGGACATTATCAGTGGAAGTAAAGAATACCTGTGTTTTTGCGGTTTGTTTGAAAGCCTGACCGCAGCACAAAGCGCTTTACAGGAGCACCTGCTGCTTTGTCTCCTCACGTTCACCGATGCAGTAGCGATGAGTAGAGTCCAAGAACGATAGATCACAGAAAAGCTCCCTTCGACCCATATCTCCATGCTCACCATCTGAGCTGCTCGCGTTCGTTCGCTTTTGGATCACATCTCTTTGAGGCTTCCGCATTTCTCAAACTGTCCACGTGTATTTTAAATATTGTTAACGACTCTGTATCGGCCATTTCCTTTCTCAGGCTCTTCAACACACAGAGTAACTTCTGTGTGAGAAAACGTCGCTCGGAATCCAGCTACATTTCTGCCCTCTGATCTTAAGTCTACCCCCTTTTGTTCACGATTACCCAACCACGTGGAGATGAATGACTATATCTATACATTATCATGGCTTTCTGCACCTCTATTAAGCCATCCGCGAATTGCGTGCCTCAAGGAATAAAATGCCTTCTGCCGAACCTTTCCCTGTAACTCAAGCCCTGGTGTTCCGGCAGCATCTTTGTAAATATTTTTACATTCCGTTCAGCGTACATCTGCCTTTCCTATAACAGGGCGACCAAGACTGTTCACAGAACTACAAGCGCGGTATCTCCAAGGAGAGGGGTAGTGTAATTGAATTGCAATTATTCGATTGCAAGGTCAGATTCTGAAACCAAAATCTCGCACCCTAGCAACCTCTGTTTTATTTTACTGATTCAGGGACAAACCATTTCTCTGAGCAGAACATAGTTAACCGGTTCGAAAAGTGCTCGGCACTTGTCATGTTTGTTTTATATGTAATATCCATGTCAAACAATGATAAAACACAACACAACACAGGTAAAGGCTGTCAGGCAGTCACCTCTGACAGGGAGTATGCCAAAGTGAAATGTTCTGACTGAACGGCGTTGGCTGTTTCTGTCTTTATTGTGACCATTTTTGACAGTGTTGCAACCTGAAATAATGACAATGCAAATAGGTTGAAGCTCTAAAATGTTCCGATGTAAATGTGTTACATTTAGTATTTAGGACATTTATAGATCATATTCAGTAATACAGTTAATTTCTCGGTATTTCATAATTATATCAACAATGATTTCAAAAAAATATTTACAGAGTGACCCATTTCAGTTCTGGCGCACCTGCGAGGGAACAGTGCTGACACCGAGGAACACAGATCAGAATTTGAGACTGGAAAAACTTGGGAATTGTCAAAGAGTATAAAATGGAGCGTCCTTTAATCGAACATCGCTGGGAGGGGAAAATAGAAGGGGAAAATGAGTTTACCTTTCAGAAAGATGGAAGAGAAATTTTTGGTGGAAATTGGTAAATTTGAAACTGGGCGCTCAGCCGCTGGAAGATGCGTGCGGGAGTGTTTGAGGAGCGACAAGAGTCTCTGGATCACAGCCGTGGCGGCGCATCGTTTATGGTGAAATGGAATCCTACCGCACGGCCGCGCCGTTGGAATCCCTGTCTTTAGACGAGTCTCTTTCACCCTTCCCTAACAAGCCGGCCTCGGTGACGAAGCACACGACACTACTGAGTTGCTGTAAAGCCTCATTTGTTTCACAAATGTCCTTTAGGGATGGAGAATATTCGCCTTTATCTGGATCTTATGTGACTGTAGACCCAAGATTGCGGTGGATTGTTACGTTAATCATCCTTTGATCGGGAAAATTAGAGAGACGGTAATAATATCAGAATTGCCTGTGATGTTCACTTCCCGTGAACCTGAACCAGAAAAGGGAACAGAATTTCACAATTTGAAATCAAAGATATTTACTGCCAGTGTAAACTTTAATCCACTGCTCACGTGACAAGGTTGGAATGAATGAGGTCCGCTAATGACGGGAGGTTTTGCTGGACATGGGTTGTTTGTGTTGTGTCGGTACAGTTCGAGGTCTCACGTCACAAATCAGAAGACTACAGGCAGTTACAGTGACAAGACTGCATGAACAAGGTTAAAATATTAACAGGACAGGAGATTGAGAGGAAAGAGACAGCATTTTAGGGATTTTTATAAAACACCGATTAAAATCACATCAGCAGTAGCTGAGAGCGGCGGGAGGACTCTGTTTCTGTATAAGTAACCGAAAGGCACTTACCCAGGATACGGACATTTATAATCATTGTGTAACAAATAGCCCTCTATTCAAGCATTGTTAATCCAAGGCTGTTAGTATTTGTAATTCTGTTCGGAATATTCCCAATTTCTAAATATCATAAAAGTTCAAAGTAGCCACTAAGTAAACTCAAACAGTTATAACAACGCGCAGAGAGCAAATTTCTTTTACGCCTGCAGAGTAAAACTCTTCACCGATCACACGTTGTTGAGATTCCACCGCGTCTGGATGTTTCCGTCCTCAATCTAGCTGAAGCACAGAATGACATTCTTTTATAGAATAATCGGTTGCTAATGATGAAAACAACTTGTACATTACTACTATTTACTACTAATAATTACTACTAATTAGTAATTATTTCTCTGTTTTAGCGGACCGTAATGCCAAAGGGGAAACAACACGCCTTATTTCATTGAACTGAAAACAACACCAGTCTTGTAGCCTCAAGGGACGGCTAACGCTGGGACTACCTCACCTTTGCCCAGTAACTCGTTTTATTGCACATGTTAAATACAGCAAAATATACAGAAAGACATGGCAAAAATAAAGGCAAACAAAATGAGGTAACAGAAAATTTCACTTTTGCCCAGTAACAAGTCTTATTGCATTTCGCTGTAGCTGTCGTCCCTTTCATCGGTGAAGACACAGAGGATGTAGGAACTATTTACAGCGTCACCTCTCTGTGGGAGTGGGGAAGATGTTGTGCAGTGGTGCATTGGGGCCACCCGGTGGTCCGTGTGTCCGTATGTGTTGCTATTGGAGTGGCTGTGAAGCTGGTATTGTGGCGGTGAAAAGTACTCGGGGTGAGCCATCATATTACTCATCATTGCAGATCCCTCAGCAACAGAGTTAGTCAGTTTTTCAATGTTCGTCATCAGTCGGGTCAAACTATCCATGAACTCCCTGTCGGTTGCCTCCATACGCTCCAGTGTTTGCTTTTTTTAAGTCCTCCTGCACGCGAGCCAACAGCTGTCCGTCGTTTGGCAATTTCCTTTCAAGCTTTTCTAGTCGCACCAACGCGCAGCAAATCCTTCACGGCGAGGTTCGACACCAAACATGTCGCTTGATTTCGGTAAATGTGGCCTGCGCATGCCCAGTAGTAGGAGATTCGCCTGAATAACCATTTTAATGTTGACGGAGGTATTTACAAAAACACCTGGTGTGGACGCCTATCGTTTTTACGCGGAAAAGGCGTTTTCAAAATTATCCAGTATAATGTGGACGTAGCCTATGATTGACTTACTTTGCTCCGGTGACTTTTTCCCGGATATGACACATTGACATTAATGTTTTGTTTTTTGCCGCAAACCCTCACTGTTTTCATTGTTACAGAGTCAGTCACAAACACAGATGTTGGCAAGTATGCGGCGCGAAATGTAAACCAATGACACCAGCATTACAGACATTATCCGCTGCTGTACCAGAGACAGGGAAAAATAGTAAGCATTGTATCAAAATCGGTGTAAATGCAAGTAAGAACCAGTAAAGATAATACAGAGTCACCAGGTTGGATTTCAGAAGGAGATTGTTTGAGGGGAAAAGTGCGTATTAAGCGGCTAAAGTTAGGTGTATAAGTGTGTACCTCCAATATATCTTAAAACGTATCTGTATAAAACTTCCCACTCGTTCTCTGGATTTTGAAACGGTGAAGTAACGGACAAAGCCGATGATGAATCCACACGAGGAACAGTGAGATGCTGAACTTCTGCGGCGCGCAATTCGCTGTAGGAATACAATGAGCTGATAAGGCTGCCATTCACTGCCCTGTGGGGAACGAGCACAACCATCCATCCCTGGTATGAATACGGGCATAATGTAACAAACTACGTTCAGCCATCTATAGATTCCAACCCGATTCTTCTCATGGTTGAACGTAAAAATGCCCGTATTCTGGGCATTACCTTCGCAGTGCCGTGCCGAAATAAATGCAGGACTGACAAATAGGGACACACGATCACATAAAGACATATTAAAAGCCATTATTAGCAGACAGACACACACACACATCCACGCACACACACACACACACACACACTCACACACACACACACACACACACACACACACACACACACACACACACACACACACACACACACAAACACACACACGCACACAGTACACACACACAGACACAACACACACACAAACACACACGTTCTCTATCTCAGCGTGAGAGTGTGGGTTTCATTCTGTATCTGTCAGTCTCTGCTACAGTGTGAGAGTGTGGGTTTCATTCTGTAAATGCCAGTCTCTGTTATATTGTGAGAGTGTGGGTATCATTCTGTATCTGTCCGTCTCTGTTACAGTGTGAGAGTGTGGGTTTCATTCTGTATCTGTCAGTCTCTATTACAGCGTGAGAGTGTGGGTATCATTCTGTATCTGTCCGTCTCTGTTACAGTGTGAGAGTGTGGGTTTCATTCTGTATCTGTCAGTCTCTGCTACAGTGTGAGAGTGTGGGTTTCATTCTATATCTGTTAGTCTTTGTTACAGTGTGAGAGTGTGGGTTTCAGTCTGTATCTGCCAGTCTCTGTTACAGTGTGAGAGTGTGGGTTTCAGTCTGTATCTGTCTGTCTCCGTTACAGTGTGAGAGTGTGGGTTTCATTCTGTAAATGCCAGTCTCAGTTACAGTGTGAGAGTGTGGGTATCATTCTGTATCTGTCAATCTCTGTTACAGTGTGAGAGTGTGAGTTTCATTCTTTAAATGCCAGACTCTGTTACAGTGTGTGAGTGTGGGTTTCATTCTGTATATGTCAGTCTCTGTTACAGCGTGAGAGTGTGGGTTTCATTCTGTATCTGTCAGTCTATGTACAGCGTGAGAGTGTGGGTTTCATTCTGTATTTGTCTGTCTCTGTCACAGCGTGAGAGTCTGGGTTTCATTCTGTATCTGTCTGTCTCTGCTACAGTGTGAGAGAATGGGTTCAATTCTGTACCTGTCAGTCTCTGTTACAATGCGAGAGCGTGTTTTTCATTCTGTATCTGTCAGTCTCTGGTACAGTGTGAGAGAATGGGTTCAATTCTGTACCTGTCAGTCTCTGTTACAATGCGAGAGTGTGTTTTTCATTCTGCATCTGTCAGTCTCTGGTACAGTGTGAAAGTGTAGGTTTCAGTGACGGGCTAATTATTGGAGAACATTCTTAGAAACAGGATTTAAGGGAATTTCCTGAAGCAGTTTTCAGTTAGATTTGTGATTATCAGTGTGGCTTTTTGAGGGGCAGGTCATCTCTCACGTCCCAGGGTCAATTCTGTGAGGATCTGACGATCATCCTTCGGTTACCCATGCTACGTCCTTTCAGAAGGCTTGGTATCCTGGAAAAGTTGGCTTGTGGATTCAGGACTGACGCCCAAGAAGGCAGAGAATAAATGTGGATTGAGTGTTTTCCCCTTGGATGCTGGTGCCTGTGGTGTCCTGTGCGATCTGTTCTGTGATCCCCGGATTTAAAATGATGTGAATAAGGAAGTGGAATTCTGAGTTATTGTACTTTTAATGATGTTGAAGTTGGTAGAATTATGGATAGTATAGAAGAGAGTCAGAGTTTACAACAGGACAGTGACAGGACACAGAGCAGCGCTAAGATGTTACAGATGGTGCTCAACCCGGATGTCATAAAGGGACCTGGAATGGACCCAAATGCATGACGCAGGCACTGACGTATTAGGGGCAGGACGGGGACGACTAAAGGATAGAACATGGTAAGGTGACCGTGGAGTGAAGGACGTGACATTCAAAGGTGATCCTGGGGTTTAGAGTGAGTTCATGGCAAGGCAGGGTCTTGGAGAACATGGGAAGGCAGGGTCTTTGCTAGGCTAGAGGATGGGTCTTTGGGACAAGGAATGCAGGGCAGACAACCCGCTGAGCGGACCGCATAATTGCTTGGCAGGGCCGCGTCCCAGGCATGAACTGGACCTGGGCAAGACGCGGGACACCTGGGCAGTTGTGATACTTTCTCGAGCCAACCGAGGGCCTCACATTAGTACGAGTTCCATAATGGAAACAGAGTGATGAGACTCTCTCCAATAAGCCGAGGGCCGCTCATCAGTACGAGAACCACAATCAGCACAGAGCGGTTCACTACAGGAGCAGAAGGAAGTGTGATTGACAGGTGAGCTTGAACACTTCCGCTGTTCTGCACAGACTCATAGTGACGCTCGAAAGGCAATAGACCTGACAGTAAATCAGGAGTAAATAAATACAACTTCGTGGCAAATAATAGAACAGCTTAGGAACCTGCGGATAGTTTACTGATTTCACTTGCTACTTTTGTTCAAAGACCGAATGGATGGAGAAATAGTGGCAGAATTATTGCTTGTTTGAGATTAACTTTAAATTGAAATATACTGCATGGCAAGTCACGGGTGTGGGGTGTCAAGTCATTCACTGACAGAGGTCATGTTCCCAAAATCCCCATGTGTGTGCTGGAAAACCTGTTCTTCAAACTATCGACAGCCCTCGCTAATTTCCTGAAGAAACGCTCCCTTTTTGATCAAAGGTCTCTGGAATATCGCTGTGGTACTTTCAAAGTGTTTGGATGAATATGTGCAGTGTATTTTACTGTAACCCATGTCAGATGTCACTGTGATCCCCCGGAATGACTGGAACGTACGAAACAAAAGAATGAACGAATGATCCCCTTTAATAAAGAAGTGTTCTCCATTTCACCCGCCAGAACAAACTCCTTCCCTCAATTTCAGAAGCGAAGGTGCACGGTCAAATATTACAAAATAACTCGACTTCAATTTGAATGCCTGTTTCAAAGCAACAATGGTATAAAATATGCGAATTAAATAGCTGAAGACAGGTATCATGGGAAATAACAGGGAAAAAAAAGCACATTATATTTTGCTTTAAATTAATAGACTCCCTTGAGGAGTCAAATTCATGACAAGTGGATAGAGTGAATATAAATAGTTTAACGTAAGTGTTTGTGCAGTTGGTTGTCACTAATATCCCTGACGTGATCGCCACGCTAATTGCCTCAGTGGAATTGCTCTCTCCTCAATAAAAGTCTGCTAAACCGATCACCAGTCCATCTGAGCAGCTGAAACGCTCCGTACAACTGAACGCTGCTTCTGACGGAGTATGGAATATCCGGCAATTTATTACATCGCGGGAATTTTCTATCCCACACTTGTGGCGGTTGGTGTCCTCGGTAAGATGCCGGAGCTGGTTACTTTATGTATAGCGCAGTCGTTTCTCTGCTGCGGTATCCGCACTGTTTCTAAGCACAGAGGCTACCGTCAACTGAAACGTGTACCCGGAATGTAGAATTCAGGCATCTCATGTTTTTATTTCCATTTTTCATATTTTGATGGAAGTGTTTTCCGCTTTTGTCAATTATGTTGGTACCGATATCATCACTGTTTCATAATTTCACCTCGCTGGGCTTTCTGAAGTGACGCTGGTCTCTGCTTTTCTAGGTCCGAGTCTCTATCTGTGCAGACACTTCGACCTTAGGTCAACGTGGCAGCTTATTTAAATTACTTTCCAGTCTATTTTCGACACGTAGGTCTGTTCTTCTGTAAGTCAGTAAATGAGAACTCGTGCTTTATATCTCCTTGACTGCACTTTGTCGCCGCTACAAACAATCCGTTCAGTTATTTCGCCTCTAACAATGGAAATTGTGCTTACAGGAGCGATCGACTGCTCACCGGTACGTGAGTCGTGCAACTCGGATGCCTCGCTCTGAACTGTGGGAAGGTCGCCAATCCACTGACACTCACATCCGTCATTGTCCTCCAGCCGGAGTGCAGCGACCGAGACCGCACACACTGGATTCCCGCTTTCCACTTCCAAACAGACCATACCCTGCGTAGCATCGGTAGAATGGGGGGCATTCAGGGAGCTGACCATATTTCTATTTTGTTTCCAAATTTCTTGCAGTTAATTTACCGGCGATTGTGATCCTATCTCGGGGAAAATGCGGCCTCTCCAAATGCATCACCCGTTACTTGGTTGGAATGGCAGCAGCGGATCTGATGGTGGTTATCGTTGTTGCTTTAGTGGATCAGACCAACAGTATCTACATTTATTCCAGATCCCTGCTCATCACTCCTGTATGCGCTCTGACACTTGTATTTGCGGCTATGACGCAGGACTGTTCTGTTTGGTTCACGGTCAGTTTTACCTTCGATCGCTTCATCGCAATATGCTGCCGAAAGCTGCGGGAACGATACTGCACCGAGAGATCAGCAACGGTGATTATGGTGACCATGGTTATAGTGAGCTGCGGGAAATGTGTCCCGTTATTCTTTGCCATTGAACCTTACGTCATCATTGACAACACGCCGTGGCGTTGCACCCTCACACATGAATACGCTACTTCACCCGTGTGGAGAGGATACGCATTACTGCAGAGCATTTTAACACCATTGATACCAATCGGCTTAATCCTTGTGTTTAACGTGTTAACCGTAAGACATATCGTTGTGTCAAATAGAGTCCGCAGAAAGCTTCGGCACAGCAGCGACAATCAGAAGGATGCCGAGGTGGAAAAACGCAGAAAATCGATGATTTTGCTGTTTTCTATTTCAGCTAATTTCATATTATTGTGGATGCCCTATGTAGCTCGTTCTTTAAAATGGCAAGTGCAAAACTATTTTTATGAGGACAGATATTTGAGTTCCCCGGTATACATCCTGCAACAATTTGGGTACATGTTACAATTTCTCAGCATGTGCACCAACACTTGTATCTATACATTGACACAGAAGAAATTCAGAGAAGAGCTGAGGAATGGAACCAAATATATGTTTACATTAAATGGCCATCTGTGTAGATAACGCCCGCGTCTAATGACAATTCAGCGGATTTTTCAAATAAAGCCGTTTTACAATGAACTGTTTTGGCAAATATGTCATAAATCCAAACAATCATATGCCTGGTCGCCCGGAAATTGCAGAATTTGCGGAAGACTGCTGACTTGATACAGTTCAGGCATGTAGCAATACAAACGCTCATCGCTGCTGGCGTGATTGTCACTTTACTTGAAGATTGTTCCGAGCTATCACAGACACTCGACTGTCACAAAGGGCAGGGATGGTTTCAGGACTTAACGGGTTTTAGACGTTTAAAATCGACAGGGTGCGATGGGAAAGCAGGGACAGTTTCGCAGCTGCAGAAAGGGAGGAAAACGTGGAGCGTTCGTTTGTTCATACAGTGGGTGACGAGCACAGAGACGTGAAGGGCGCCCATGACCCCATTTAGAGTATTCTGTATAGCCGCCGACCTGTTTACCCCCCCCCCCAAAAAAAAATCAATATCTGCAACGGGAACGGTGAGGAACCGGTCGGGAAGCGGATCTTGGACACTAGCAATGTTATTGTCACAGGTAAGTGAAACTTCCACAATATTCTTTGGCACCTTCCCAGGGTAAAGGTTCTGGCATAATCTCTCAGTTGTGTGCCGGAAGGATTCATTTCAATATAAAAAGAAAGGCAGTCTAGCGAACAGTCCAGACCGGATCTAATATTAGAAAAGAGAACGGATCAGGTGACAGATCTCTCCGCGGGTAAGCAGTTCAGAACGATAGGACAGAACTCCTCTCCATTTACCTTACACGTGGATATGACCGAGGAGCATGGGATGTATTTAACTGGAGATCTGCGATGTGTTGTGCTTTCTGGCCAAAACTTGGGAAGTTAAATAAGGAAATGATGTACTCAAGGAAATGCGAAATGTGGAGATTGTTCAGAAAACACTTACATGGTTTTCAGTATAAGCTTGTCTCATTGAGGCAGGCAAATGATGATAGCGTAAAGTAACCCTTGCTGACATGAAATATGGAACAGCTCGTCGAGAGGAAGAAAGGAAGAGACTTAAGGTTTAGGAAGAACGGATCAGTTAGGATTTTGGCGAGTCACCATGTAGACAGAAACATAATTTTCCAGTGGACTTCAAAGTCAGAAGGAGATTAGAGATGCACTAAGATAAGAGAAGAACGGAAGGATGACTAGAGAGTTCGTGGGCAGATCAGAGGTAAAAGAGGAAAACCTTTATCTGGAGTCCAAGGAGGCGGTGAGGCTCCTCACTGAATACGTTGATCAATGTGAACAGGGGGGCAAAAGGCAGATATGCTCGATCAAGCCGACGCTGGGAAAAAGGATGCGCTGGGAACTTGGAAAGATTTATGATAGATGATTCCCCGATACCGGAACGGATATAGTGCAGGTCATAGATGAATCCCGATACCGGAACGGATATAGTGCAGGTCATAGATGAGTTCCCGATACCGGAACGGATATAGTGCAGGTCATAGATGATTCCCCGATACCGGGACGGATATAGTGCAGGTCATAGATGAATTCCCGATACCGGAACGGATATAGTGCAGGTCATAGATGAGTTCCCGATACCGGAACGGATATAGTGCAGGTCATAGATGATTCCCGATAACGGAGCGGATATAGTGCAAGTCATAGATGATTCCCGATACCGGAACGGATATAGTGCAGGTCATAGATGATTCCCCGATACCGGAACGGATATAGTGCAGGTCATAGATGATTTCCCGATACCGGAACGGATATAGTGCAGATCATAGATGATTCCCCGATACCGGAACGGATATAGTGCAGGTCATAGATGATTCCCCGATACCGGGACGGATATAGTGCAGGTCATAGATGAATTCGGATACCGGAACGGATATAGTGCAGGTCATAGATGATTTCCCGATATCGGAACGGATATAGTGCAGGTCATAGATGATTTTCCGATACAGGAACGGATATATTGCAGGTCATAGATGATTCCCGATACCGGAACGGATATAGTGCAGGTCATAGATGATTCCCCGATACCGGAACGGATATAGTGCAGGTCATAGGTGTTTTCCCGATACCGGAACGGATATAGTGCAGGTCATAGATGATTCCCGATAGCGGAACGGATATAGTGCAGGTCATAGATGATTCCCGATACCGGAACGGATATAGTGCAGGTCATAGAAGATTTCCCGATACCGGAACGGATACAGTGCAGGTCATAGATGATTCCCCGATTCCGGAACGGATATAGTGCAAGTCATAGATGATTTCCCGATACCGGAACGGATATAGTTCAGGTCATAGATGATTTCCCGATACCGGAACGGATATAGTGCAGGTCATAGATGATTTCCCGATACCGGAACGGATATAGTGCAGGTCATAGATGATTTCGCGATACCGGAACGGATATAGTGCAGGTCATAGATGATTTCCCGATACCGGAACGGATAAAGTGCAGGTCATAGATGATTTCCCGATACCGGAAGGGATATAGTCATTGTAATAGATGATTCCCCATACCGAAAAGGATATAGTCCACGTAATTTGCAAGGCGAGTGAAGACATTGCTGCGCTCTTGGACAGGATATTTGTGTCTTCGCTGGCCACGGAAGTAGAACTAGATGATTGGAGGGCGTAGAATGTTATTCATTAGTTGACGAATGATAATAGGGATTGTTTTTTCGAATTCTAGACCAGGAAGTCTTACATCAGTAGTGGGTAAACTACTTGAGAGGATTAATGAAGAAGGAACGCATGAGTATTTGGAGAAACGTATTCTGTCTGCGGAGTGACAACATGTTGTACTTAATGGATCAGATTGAATTTTTTAAAAAGTGAAAATTAAACAAACTGAAGAATCAGGACAGTCGATGTGGGTGCATTAATTATGGTCAGGTGTTTGATCAGTTCCCCATGTGGACTCATTCAGAAAGTCAGGAGGGCTGGTATACAGGGAGACCTGGTTGCGATGATTCAGAATTGGCTTCCTGGCAGAAGGCAGATGGATGTCGGAGACAGAGTGAATTCTGGCCGGAAGACAAAGGGCAGCCGTGTTCAGCATGGAGAGTCGAAACTTCGGTACACTTTACAACTCTATTGCGAGTCCGCAGTTACAGTGCTACAAGAAATAAGGCTGAGGAAATAATCGATTTAATCTGATCATCCAGCAGCACCTGGATAATTAATGGAATTAGGGCTGATGACGTAAGCAAATCGCTGAGGGACTGACTGCACCAGCGCGTTTTCTAAACTGACCTGTCATTTACATATTACATGGCAAATGCTGTAATGACTTCAAAGCATCTTTTCCAGTGGATGCTTACAACTTAAAACCAGCATTTCAAAGTGTTCAGCAGCAGCTTCTTGTGCTCATTAAAAGAACCAACCTTCCAAAATGCCAATTCCAATTTCCCACTTCAAGTACACACCATTTTATCCTAATATCAATTTACCTCTGAATCGTGGTTTTATCGTATCGGGTGAGGATACGCTCATATTTCGATCCATGTAACCCTGAATTCACACGGCCGGTGTGGAATCCGTGTCTCCCTCTGAAATCAATTTTAAATGAAACATAAAAAAACTACACTAACTAACAACGCAGCGAAAGCAAAGCAAATACCCGGTCTCACACTTGTCTTCCTTGAAAACCATCGCAGACTGTTGGAGAATGCAGAATAAACAATTTCCAAAGCTTCCATATTTTCATGCTATAACCATCCATTAACTCAGTCTCCTTGCTTCAGTGTGTGCAAGGACAGAGGGATCGAACAGTATCAGCGATTGGTCGGTGCTGAGAGACACTGAAGTTCTAACACAGATATACAGTCAGACTGGCATGGGAAACCACTGCACAGAAACAGGGTCTTCAGCCCGTCAGGGCAATGCGGAATTGTTTACACTGCCTACTGAACATCGACCTCATCCGGACCGTGGCCATCCATATCCCTCTCATCCGTGTACCTCTCCAATCATCTCTTAAACTTTGACATCGGAATCTCAACTACCATTTGCGTTGACAGCACTCTCTAAACTCTGTCGACCCTTCGGGTGAAGAAGTTCCCCCTCATGTTTCCCTTAAACATTTCACATTTCACCATTCGCCCATGATCTCTAGTTGTATTCTCACCCAACATCAGGGGAGAAAGCCCGCTTGCATTTACACTCTCTATACGTCTCATAATATTGTATACCTCTATCAAATCTCCCCTCAGTCTTCTACCCGCTCGGAAATAAAGTGCTGACATATGTGATCTTTCCTTTTAATTAAAAACATTCAGTCACGGCAATAGCCGTGTAATTTTTTTTTCTGCATTCTTTCAATCTTATTTGCATCTTTGCTGCAGGTGGTTGAGCCCAACCGGACAGAATTTTCCAAATTGGGCCCCAATAAGTCCTTAAACCACAGCAACGTAACGTACTCCGTACTCCGTACTTTGGTCTCTGAAGGCCAATGTGCGGAAAGCTTTATGACCCTGTGTAACTGCGCCACAACTTTCACTGAATATGGACCTGCATTCCCAGATTCGTTTGTTCTATCGTACTCCTCAGTGCCCTATTTCTCATTGTGTCGGACCCAGCCTGGCGGTCCGCCCAAAGGGCAACATCTAACAGTTGTGTGTGTTAAATCCGATCTTACATTTCAACCCATTTTTCCAGCTGGTCCTGGTCCCGCTTCATGCTCTGGTATTGTTCCTCGCTGTGGACTACACCCGTGATGTTGCTGTCATAGGCAAATTTGCTGACCTAGCTAACTACATTATTATCCAGATCATTGCTATAGATGACAAACAACAACGGACGCAGCAACGATCCCTTGGGCACTCCGCTCATCACAGGTCCCCTGTCAGAGAGACAACCATCCATTACCGCACTCCAGCTTCCCCAACGTACCCGATGGACAATCCCATTTACTTCCTCATTGTGAGAGCCAAGCGACTGAACCTTCCCGAGCAGCTTCCCACACGGAAACCTGACAAATTTCTACAACAGCATTGCAGGTAACTACCTGGTAAAGATCTGTGAGATTGGTCAGGTATGACCTACTAAACACTGGCCCAGACTGACTATCGCTAACGTTCCTGTTTGTCCAGATATTTCTCTTCATGCCCCATGACCAGGGTAGTCCGAAAACCGAACCGAGAGCAGCAGGAGCTCAGCGGTATATTTGAGGCGGTACTTGATATTTTTCCTGATTGGACAGGGCATCAAACGATATGGTGAGAAGGAATGTTTATAGGTTTGAGTGAGATCCGGGATCAGCCATGATGGAAAGGCAAAGCAGACTCGATGGTTTGAGTGGCCTGTTCTGCACCTGTGTCGTCTGGTCTTAGGTGTTCAACGGTGGCAAGGGATTTTTCGGACTGTTGGCTTGGGTGTTTCCTGTGATGGAATGGGCTGTATCCAAGGCTTTTATAGACAAAATGCTGGAGGAACTCAGCAGGCCAGGCAACATCTATGGAAAAGAGTACATTCGACGTTTCGGGCTGAAAGCCTTCTGTAGGACTGGAGAAATAAAAGCAGCTGAGCAGTCGGGTCAAAAGATAGAGAGAGGGCAAAGAGAAACTCAAGGTGGTAGGTGAAACATGAAGGAGAAGGGATATGATGGGCGGACAAGGGGATAAGGTGAGAGAGGGAAAGCGGGGTGTTAAGTGGTGAAGTGGGTGGTATGGGGCATTACCGGAAGTTAGAGAAAACGATGTTGATTCCATCAGTTTGGATGCTACCTACACGGCATATCGGTAGGGTAAATATGAGCGGACATTTTCCATGGGGTATGATTAGAGAAAAACGAAGGCAGATAAGAGTGAAAGGTGAAATATTTCGGGGCGATACGCGGCGGAACATCCTCATACGGCGATGAGAGTGTTGAACGAGCTTCCGGAGGAAGTGGTGGATGAGGTCCGATTTAACATTTAATAGGAAATTTGATTCAACATGGATGCGGGGGGGGGGGGGGCTTATGGACGGCATGGTCCAGGTGCAATCTGCATGGGATTAGGGAGTGTGTTAATTCGACGCTCTCGGATGATCAGAAGAGCCTGTTTCAGTGTCGTACTGTTCTATGATTCTGTGCTCTGTGACTCTGTGACCAAACGCAACTGCGAAATGATCTCCAGAGGGATTAAGATCATCTAAATTGGCAAAAACTACATACGTCTTTCCAAATACGAAGTAGGAATTACCTACTGAAGGAAACTAACATGCCGGGCAGCATCTGTGGGGGAATATCGACCTTTCGGGTGGAGACACTTTATCTTGATTAGTCACACAATCCATGATATACAGATCCTCGCGGAGGGGATCGCTGCGGACAATTAATCATTTTATTCTCATGCCCACACAAAGGGGCTCGACAGCTAGCGCCAGACTGCTCCCTGATATACCATGAGCCCCCTTTCTTCGACACGCAGATATTTGAACAGCTATAATTTCAGGCCACTGCAGAGCCAAAAAGCTTAAGTTATTGATACCGGTTTCAGAATGCTGCGTTGTTGCGAAGCGTCTCTCCTTGCACCTCCCCTCTGTTCCTAATGTCCGGTGGCTGAATGGAGGCAGAATTCCTGTGGTAATCTGATGTTTCATGAAATGTCAAAGAACCCCCGCCCCCAGCTTCTCCTTGTTTCTCTGTCTGAACACGAGAGGAGTATGCTCCAGGAATAGCTCATTTATATATCCTGATGCTTTACTGTGCACGTGAATTGTGTCCCATTACGAGGTTCATCTCTGTTTAGCAGCTTAATACGCACGTTATCTTCTTCCCTCGGTTACTTTCTCAAGTCCAACTTTCCAAAAGTTCTGCTAACTCAATAACATATTAAATATCGTTACTAGCATTGTTATGCATTAAAACCAAAGTTGTAGAATGTTTTCTGTTATTTTTTTCCCTGTCTCTGGGAGTAAACGCGACAGCACCGGTGGAGGATCGGGTCTGTAATACAGGGTATGTGTTTTCTACCTCGGGCCGCATACTTGCCGGCATCTGTGTTTTCGTCTGACTCCGGGAACAGCGCAGACAGCGACGGTTTGCGCCAATAACGTTAATGTTGATGTGTCATATCGTGACAAATTTATCACCGGCACAATGTAACAGTGAATCATATTAAGGATGCGTGATCACAGAGAAACAACAAGGGAGTGCTGACTTTATTGTTCAATTAAAGTTTCGATCATTTGCACCGGAGCAGAGTCTCCACTCGCAAGGTTAGAGTGGAACCAGCGCTGAGGACTCACCCACAGGATTACACACTACTACCTGCTCAGATAACGTCCTGTCATTACACCGAGTAGTTTGACAACATCGTACTTGGTGTTGCGGTCCCAGCATCGGCCGTCCCGAGAGACTTCATGACAGATGCTGCGTTTGCAATAACGAACTAAATTGAGTTATTTCCCCATTGGCATTGCGGTTCGCTACAGCAGAGAAAAAATTGTTAGGATTAGTGGTAATTGATGCCAGTCACTGTACAGGTTGTTGCCATTATTGATACCAGATTATTCTAGAAAAGAATGTCATTCCGTGCTTCGACACCACTCAGGACGGAAACATCCAGACGCGGTGGAATTTCAACGTCTGATCTATGGAGAATTTCACCCGGCAGACACAGTATATTGTTTCTGTGAGCCGCTTTGTGCGTTAAAACAGCTGCTGAGTTTTCTATATACAAAAAAATACTGAGGTATGGACTTGGAACCAGTGCTTGCATAAACTGTTAATGGCACTGTGATTACCCTTAATGCCGTGCATTAACAATTTCGCCGGCGCTGAAGCATCGATCATATGCGTAGGCGTCAAGGTTGATGACGTTCCCGAATATCACGCATGCGCGCCGTTCACAAACGGTCTCGGAAGCACGGCCCTGGACTTGGGCGCAGGACAGCGATCATCTCGGGGCGACTGTCTTAAAAACCGAGTGAGGGGCAATTGCTGTCAACTGCGGGCATCATGGCCCTCAAACCCGGTACAGTCCTGCTCTCTTCCCTGTCTCTCAGCCCCACGATCCTTACACGGACCCCGGGGAGCTTCTGGCTGATGAGGGAATGGGAACCGATGGATCTCTCAGACAGAGCTGAGCTCCAGCTATCTAAATGCAAGGATTAGGAACTCAGAGAAAGGGAGCAAAATCTCTTACATCACCAGTTGAGAAAATCACTTTTGTTCCAGTTCCAATCACAAACGAGAAAATCTGCAGATGCTGAAAATCCAAGCAACACAGACAAAATGCTGGAGGAACTCAGCATGAGGACTCTTTTCCATCGATGCTGCCGGGCCTGCTGAGTTCCTCCAGCATTTTGTGTGTGTTACTTGTTCTACGTCCTTTTCTCCTGGACTTTTCTACCCGTGACGACATGACTTGACCCATTCCCTCTGGGTACATAATGACATCAAAAACCTTTGTCCTGCGCAGCTAGAAGCTTCCACATCACAAATGTGCCAGAGCTGTTGGTCCTTTCGCTGAGATGCCGTTTCCTGGATGGTAGCAGCAGGAACAGTTTGTGGTTATGGTAAACTGTGTCCCCAATATCTTTTGGGCATTTTTGCACACCTGTCTCTGTAAATTGATTGAATAGCGAGACGTTCACATCTGCAGATGTGCTGGGCTGTCCGCACCACTCTCTGCAGGTTCCTGCAATTGAGGGAAGTACAGTTCCCATACCAGGCAGTGATGCGGCCAGTCAGGATGCTCTCAATTGTGTTCCTGTAGAACATTCTTAGTATTTGAGGCCCCAACCCAAGCTTCTTAAGCCATCTGAGGTGAAAGAGGTGCCGTTAGGCTTTTTTCACAACACAGCTGGTAGGTAAACACGAGGAAATCTGCAGATGCTGGAAATTCAAGCAACACACACAAAATGCTGGTGGAACACAGCAGACCTGGTAGCATCTATAGGAAGAAGCACTGTCGGCGTTTCTGGCCGAGACCTTTCATCAGGGTACCATGTGATATCCTCGGTGTTTATGCCAAGGAACTTAAAGCTCTTCACCTTCTTAACCACAGATTCATTAATAGGAGTTTGCCTGTCTCCATTCCTTCTGTCATCCACAATCAGCTCCTTTGTTTTTGTGACAATGAAGGAGAGTTTGTTTTCTTGACACCAGTCAGATGTTGTTCAGATCACAGATAAGAGTCAGCAATCAAATGGTTGAGAATGGTGCGATGAATGTGCTGAGCTGTGTATATCACAATGCAAGAAGCAACGTAGGAAAGCCAGATGAGCTCAGGATGGTATCAGAAAGGATCTAACAAGTGTGGTTTGGGACAGGCTGTTTCCTGGCAATGGAATATTTGTAAGTGGGAGGCCTACAGAAGTGAAATTTTGAGGGTGTGGTGTCCCTATGTGCCTGCCAAGATAAAAGTTGAGAGATAGCTGGTGCAGGGAGCCTTGGTTTTCAAGAGATAGTGAGATCCCAGATATTTTGTTCCTCTAAATCCCTCAGACGGTTGGGAGCTACCAAGACCCATTAATGACAACAATATCAGGATTCCACGCACTGAGCTCATCTGAGTTTTTTTAGTTGTCTGCTGTTGGTGTCTAAAAGTTTTTACTCTATTGTGTGCCCTCTCTCTGGCTTTATATTGGCTTTGGCTTCTCATTTTAGCCACGGTTGTGACTTCCTGTCTTTCTAATATTTCCACTTCTGTGGAATCACTCAGCTCCCAAATTGCTCCCAGAAACTCGAGCCATTGTTGCTCCATTGTCACTCCTATCTTTCCCTTCCAAACAAGTTTGGCCAGCTTCTCATAGAAACATGGAGAATTCAGTATGGAAATGGGCTATTTGGCCCATCTAGTCAATGCTGAAAAAAACATTTAAGCTGTTTAATGCAACTACCTGCACTGGGACCCTCGCCCTTCATACCCCTACCATCCAGGCTCCCATCCAAAATTCTTTTAAATGGTAAAACCAAGCTCATATTCACTACCTGTGCTGGCATCTCATTCCACACTCTCACAACCATTTCAGTAAAGAGCTTTTCCACAGGTTCCCATTAAATATTCACCTTCCCCACTTACCCATGACCTCTGGTCGTAGTGCCACCGAACCTCCGTGGAAAAAGCTGCTTGCATTTAACCTATCTATACCCTCATAATTTTCTATACTTCTAACAAATCCAAAATTCAATGTATAATTTCCTTCTTTATGTTTAGAGACTTTTTAGGTGTATAAAATGGTGAGGGGCATTGAGCGTGTGAGCAGCCAGAGGTTTTTTCCCCCCAGGGTTGAAATGGCTAACTCGAGGGGGCATAGTTTTAATGTGCTTGGAAATAGATACTGAGGGATGTCAGGGGTAAGATTTTTACACAGAGAGTGGTGCGTGCGTGGAATGCACTGTCAGCAGCGGTTTTCCAGGCAGATACAATGGGGTCTTTTAACAGCCTCTTAGATAGGTACATGGAGCTGTGAAAAACATGCGTGAAAAACAAGGGGAATTCTAGGCAGATTCTAGAGTAGGTTACATGGTTGGCACAACATTTTAGGCTGAATGGCCTGGAAAACGCTGTAGATTTCTATCTTTTATTTTGAACTGTGAAGTAACTACTATTCTTTAATCTGTACAGAGTCCATGATTTTAATGCCACTTTTTCACACTCCCATAGACTCTTTGTCCATCTCCTGAGTAAATAGAGATGGAAAAGTATTTAAGATTTAAGATATCCACCATCTGCTTTGGTTCCACACGTGGATTGCCATTCAGGTCTTCCAGAGGACCAACTTTGTGCCTTGCAATCCTTTTGATCTTAAACTCTCTCTAGAATCTCAGAGAATTATCCTTCATCATTTCTGCGACGGTAAACTAGTGCCTTCTTTTAGCCATACTGGTTTATTTCTTAGGTGTTCTCTTGCATTTCTTATACTCCATAAGATTCTGCCTGCCTATACCTTGCCATAAAGCAGACTGTCCCAATCCACAGTTGCCAGATCCTAGTACTTTAATTCCAGGTGTTGATCCATGCCCTGAACACATCCCCCTTTCGAACGCTGCTCCTTGTATTGAAATATACTGGGCTCAGCATATTCACTGCACTATGCTCAACTTTTTCATTCCTGACTTTGTCTGAGGACTGAACAACAACTATCTCCACAACCACTCCACTCTCTGTTCTGTTACTCAGGCACCCATTCCCCCTGCAACTTTAGTTTAACCACCCCCCCCCAGCCACCCATTACCTCCACCTCCCAGCATGCAGCTCTATCACCCCTTTGGCTTTCCTCTCCCAGATCAAAAAAAAGGAGACGCATACCAGGTACAGGCAGAGGAACAAATATGAAATATGAAATACAGGAATTTCAAGTGAACAATTATAAATGAAATAAAAGAAGGCATGAGGTTGCCCCAGCAGACAAAGTGAAGGAGAATCAGTAGTGGGAAAGTTATTAGAACATATCTGCAGGAATCGGACATATAAGTATTTGGATAGTTGTGGACTCATTAAGGATAGACAGCATGGCTTTGTGCATGGTAGGTCATGTCTAACCAGTCTTACAGAGTCTCTCGAGGAAGTTATCAGGGAAATGGATGAAGGCAACGCAGTAGATGTTGTCCACATGGACCCTAGCAAGGCACTTGACAAAGTCTCAGAAGGGAGGTTGGCCAAGAAGGTTCCATCATTCTGCATTCAAGATGAGATAGTAAATTGGATGATCAAACCTTGGTAACTCAAGTGATCTCACCTGAAATGTTGTCCTACACCCAATGATGTATTTTATCAATCTTTTTACAGGTTAAGAATAAGAAGGAATTTGCCTCCAGGAATCTCAAACACAGCACACCAGTTTTGCTGTCTCTGTCTTGATGTTTAAGAAGTGGAGCGAGGATCGACCATCCTTCCTGCTCAGACTGTGGGGAGGGATTCACTCGTGCATTTGACCAACTGGCACGCAAGTCATTTTACACAGGAGAAAGGCCGTTCACCTGCTCAGACAGTGGGAGTGGATTCACACGGTCATCTCAACTGAAGGTAAGTTCACACTGGGCACGGCCATTCACCTGTTCTGTGTGTGAGAAAGGATTCAATCAGTCTTCCTACCTGTGGACACACCAGTCAGTTCACACCGGGCAGAGGCTGTCGTCTGCTCAATTTCTGGGAAAGAATGCCCTCAGTCATCTGAACTAATGGCACACCAGTGAGTTCACACTGGGGAAAAGCCGTTCACTTGCTCAGTCTGTGGGAAGGGATTCACACAGTTATCCAATCTGCAGTCATCAGCGAATTCACACTGGAGAGAGGCCATTCAGCTGCTCAGTCTGCAGGAAGCTATTCACTCATTCATCTCAACTACAGAGTCACCAGTGAGTTCACACTGGGGAGAAGCCATTCACATGCTCAGTCTGTTGGAAGGGATTCACACAGTCATCCACACTACAGAGTCGTCAGCAAGTTCACACAGGGGAGAAGCCATTCACCTGCTCAGAATGTGGGAAGGGATTGTCACTGGCATCTCACCTACAAAGACACCAGTCAGTTCACACTGGGAAGAGGTCATTCCTCTGCTCAGACTGTGGGAAGGGATTCACTAAATCATCACATCTGAAGGTACATCAGCAAGTTCATGCTGGAGACAGGCCGTTCACCTGCTCAGACTGTGGGAAGGGATTCACTCAGTCATCCCATCTACTGAGACATCAGCAATTTCACAATGGAGAGAGGCCATTCACCTGCTCAGAATGTGGGAAAGGATTCACTCAGTCATCCCAACTACTGGCACACCAGTCAGTTCACAATGGGGAGTGGCCATTGTTATGAATCCCTAGGTTTTGTTTGCTGTGGACTTTCATTTTAAGAGAGAGAAATTAAGAAGGCAAATCAGTCTTGATTGCATCTTGTTTGCATCGCTCGCAGCTTGGTTAGTTTTAAATGAGGACACAGACACAGAGTCAGACGGAGAAGACGGAAGAAAAATAAGTTCGAAACCAGGGAACTAGTGGCCAAGGGTCACTGATTGGAACTTTCCTATGCCCATAAGGGTGGGTTAATTAACGATTCAGCATACATCGAATGTTTGGATGTCATCTCGTTTGATCCATAGGAGTGCTTCTGATTTGGGGTATCTGGTGAAGACCACTGATGTGTTAACCCTTGCCTGGGTGTGGTGTGGTAATTCACTTTTAGACGATACCCTTTGTGACAAGTCACTTTCGGTGATAATTTGTATGTGGATTTGGAACGAAGACGGATAAAATCTACAGCAACTGATGTCTCGTTTTACCACCATGGAACCTGTGGAATACGACATAATTGCCTTCTCTCAACATTTACGCTGGATTACAAATATCTCTCTCATCACCTATTCCATGTTTGAAATGAACTTTCATACTTTGCCATCTCAAGACTCCAAGCCTTGTTTCTCCCGAGCTCAATAGTTTTGGAGTTATATTTACACACACACACACACACACACACACACACACACACACACACACACACACACACACACACACACACACACACACACACACACACACACACACACACACACACACACACACACATATATATATATATATATATATATACATAACAATGTTCACTTTTGTTTATCTTGCTTGTTACTATATTATAAGTAGATTCTAATAAAGGTAGTTTTAACTTCAAAAAGATTAAAAATTCCAGGTGTAGTCTATTGCTGCTGGTTCATTTCTAAAGCATCATGATTCATAACAAAATTGGGCCTGTGTCCGAATATTAACATTTTTCGGAGCATTTTCATTAATTATCGACTTCATTGAGGAGGTCCCTTTGATTTATTTGTGTGTTGAAAATCAGCAGCAATAGATGTTGATAGATGTCAGGAAGCGCCAACCTCTGAGGTATTAGAGGACATCAGAAGGATTGAGTTGTTGAGTCTTGCTAAAAGGTTAAAACGTGCTAAGGTGAAATCGACAATAAGGAGGGCACAGATGCAAAGGATAATAGCTGAACATTATGTATCTGAAGGAGTGTTTAAAATGGAGGAGTTGGAGGTGTTTACTGAAAGTAATCCTCGTGAGCTTTTGCTCCAGTACAAGTGAGAAAAATTAAAGATAATGGCTGAAGAAGGCAGAGGCAGTTTGAGGCTACGGAGGCAGAAAAACAGAGGGACGAAGCAGAAAGACAGAGGCTGTTTGAGCTGGAAAAGATAAAGAGATTGCAGCAAAAGGATCTAGAGTTAGACTGTAGTGATAAGCTAAAGATCAGTCGGGAAGTTAAATTGGTACCTCCATTTGACGAGGCAGAGGTTGATAAATACTTTCAGCATTTTGAGAAGGTTTCTGAAAGTTTAAAGTGGCCAAAAGTGCGTTGGCCTTTTCTCTTACAAAGTGTAATTAAGGGGAAGGCTCAGCAAGACTATTCTGCTTTGACAGCTGATGAAGCAGCTGATTATGACAAAGTGACACAGGCTGTGTTCAAAGCTTACGAGTTGGTCCCAGAATCATACAGGGAAAAGTTTGGAAATTTGAGGAAATCTGTGAAACAGACATATGGAACTTGCTTATGAGAGGTTTGTGTGTTTTGACCGCCAGTGCACATGTAAGAATATAAATGATGATTGTCACAGCATGTAAGTTTTGCTTTTAATTGAAGAATTTAAAAGATACATTCCTGATGACATAAAGAGATATTTAGATGAAAAGGATGCTGCCACTTTGCAGGAGTCTGATAGAGTAGCAGATGAGTTTGATTTTACTCATAAGGTTAAGATTATCCCGAATAAGAGCTTCCAAAAGAGTAGCAGGGATCACCAGGGTAAACCAGAAATTAAAGATGGGACTAGTGACAAGAGTAAGGATGAAGGAGAAATATTCTGGCCTCACCTGTTACTATTGTATGAAAGCTGGTTGTATGATGGCTAATTGTTCCATCCTGAAGAAGAAAAAGGAAAAGGAGTCAGTCCCAAATGCCTGTGTTCAGTATGTTGAAGCAGCTATCAACCCACAGGGTTCTGAACATTCTGTTTCAGGCTCTGTTAAGGTCTGAGAGGTCTGACCGAGTTAAGAAGGGATTCGATCACATTATGTCAGATTGGTTTGTATTAGTAAAGGAAGGGTCAACCCCGGTAGCAGTGAAAATTCTTTGAGTTACTGGGGCTTCTCAGTCACTTATATCAGACAGCGTTCTAATGTTTGGTGATGAGACTAACACTGAAGAGGTAAATCTTATTAATGTCATTGGGGCCGACATGGTTTCCCTGCCACTGCACACGGTAATTTTACTGTCAGGGTTGGTTTCAGGACCTGTTAAGATCAGAGTATGCTACCAGAGGAAGATGTTTCTTTGCTGTTAGTGAATGACCTGTCAGGTGGAAAAGTTTTTCCTGCAGTGCAGTTAACAGTTAACCCAACTACTGATGACCCACAGATGGATTTTAACATTTATCCTTCCTGCGCAGGATCTCGAAGTATGGCTAAAATGTCTGCTGACGCAGTCGAGTTTATAGCAGAACAGAACCAAGACCCGAAGTTTGAAGCTTTAAAAGAAACAGCTTTCTCAGATGATGAAATTAACAAAGTGCCAGTAGGGTATTATCACAAGCATGGAGTGATAATGAGGACATGGAGGCCACCTGCTATACCAGGGAGTGAGGAATGGGCAATTGTTCACCAAGGTGTAGTTCCTAAAGTTTATAGGACTGAAATTTTAACTTTGGCCCACAGTCTGCCCTCAGGTGGCCATTTTGGAGTGAATAAAACAGTAAACAGGGTTATGAAATAATTCTACTGGCCTAATCTGAGGAAAGATGTTGTGACCTTTTGCAGAAACTGTCACATTGGTCAAGTTGTGGGTAAACCTAATCAGGTCTCCTCAGTGCCCCACTGCAGTCTTTATATAACTGCATTTGGTGAATCCTTTTCAAAATATATAGTGGATTGTGTTAGCCCATTGCCAAAGTCTAAAGCTGGCCATCAGTATCTGCTAACTATTATGCGTACTGCATTCAGATTCCCAGAGGCAATACCTCTCAGAAATATTTAAGCTAAAACTGTGGCGAAGGCTCTTACCAAGTTTTTTTTTTACTTTATTTGATTTGCCTAAAGAAATCCAGCCTGATCAAGGAAGCAATTTTACATCAGGATTATTCCAGCAGGTATTTTATGAACTGGGAGATAAACAAATTACATCGTCTGCGTACCATCCAGAAATACGATGGGTTCTAGAAAGATTTCATTCTACCCTCAAAACAATGATTAAGACATAATGTGTTCCACACTGTCACTGTCTCTCCCTCCATGACTTGTAAAAGCTTGAAAAATACATTATCGGATGCACACATGCACACGCCAAAAAAAGACATACTGTGTTGAAAATGGAAAAGACTGAGATGAATGAATATATTTGCTTTTGTTCGCAGTAAGAAAGTTGGTACAGGAATCATTGGACTTTAGTCCATTTGAATTTGTATTTGGTCATAGAGTGAGGGGACCTTTGACCTTGTTAAAGGTACAGTGATTTGATGGGGATGTGCATGTTAGCTTGTTAGACTAAGTTTTGAAGTTCAACAATGAACTACTCCAGGCCTGAAGTCTAGCGAGACAAAACTTAAAGATTTCTCAAAACAAAATGAAGTGTTGGTTTGATAAGTTGGCTTGTGAAAGAAAATACCAGGTGGGGGATAAGCTGCTTAACTTATCTCCAATGTTGACAAATCCACTTCAGTCAAAACTCAATGGACCTTATGACGTAGTCTCTCAAATTAATAATGTGAATTATGTTATCTAAACACCCGACCGATGTAAACTAACACAGGTGGTACAGATAAATATAATATAGCCTTATTTTAACAAGCAGGCACCATCTGTGAGTGTTGTTGTCAAATAATATGAATCTGGCAACCCTGAGAATGAAGCAATTGACTCATCTGAGACTTTTCACAAGCCAAACATTGTCCTAGTTAGGCTAATGAACTCAGTTGTTCCAGAAAACATTGATAACAGGTTGGATCACCTGCAGCCAAAGCAACAACAACAGCTGAAGGAATTAATTCTGCAGTTTAAAGATTTATTTCCCGATGTTCCCAAGCAAACCACGGTCGCAATACATGATGTAGATATTGGTTAAACCGATTAAACAACACCCATATCGCATGAACGTAGAAAGTGTAAATAGGCTGAGCAAGAAATTGAATATATTCTAGAAAATGGTATTATTAATCCTTCAGCATCAGATTGGAGCTCACCCTGCATTATTGTGCCCAAACCTGATAGTAGTGTTAGATTTTACACTGATTATAGGAAGGCAAATGCAGTAACAAAAACAGATGCCTATTCCATCCCTAGGATGGATGTTTGCATCAATAAGGTTGTAAAAGCTGAATTTCTTACAAAGATTGATCTGTTGACAGGGTATTGGTGTGTTCCTTTGACGGACAGAGGTAGAAAAAATTCTGCATTTGTGATACCATCTGGGTTGTATGAATATAATGTTTTGCTGTTTGGAATGAAAACTGGTCCAGGAACATTCCGGAGAATGAATGATTCTGTAATTCGAGGGTGAGAACACACAGATGCCTATATTGATAACTTAGTCACAGGGAGTGACACTTGGGAAGAGCATATCTCTGCAGTGGAGAAGCTGTTTGACAGGTTTTCCCAGGCCAGCCTTACAGTTAACTTAGCTAAGAGTGAATTTGGCCATGCCATTCTGACCTGTCTTGGTTATGTTGTTGGTCAATGCAATTTGTCCCCTGTTCAGACAAAAGTCCAGGCAATTTCTCAAGTTCCTATTCTGACTGCTGAGAAGGCTCTCAGAAGGTTTCTGGGAATGGATGGTTATTACCGTAAGTTCTGTAAGAACTTTACTGATATTGCTCTTCCTCTGACTAACCTGAAGAAGGGTGAAAAGTTTGCTTGGACCGAGCCTTGTCAGGAGGCATTTGATTGATTGAAAGTTATTATTTGAGATTAGGCCAATCAATGTAGTGTTGTCATCAAATTTAATTAGCAGATTGGAGCTGTGGGTGCCAACACAAGTCATGGGTGCACAGAAAGTAAAGGAGAGGGCCAAAGAGACAACCCTGTAGCTTATGTGTGCTGAGGGTCAGAGGAGACAGAGGAGATGGAGCCCACTCTTACCACCTGCCGGCGATCTGACAGGAAGTCCAGGATCCAGCTACACAAGGCAGGGTGAAGGCCGAGGTCTCTGAGCTCCTTGTCGATACTTCACGCCTTTGTATGGCTACTGCTCTGCCCATGACTGCAAGGAGCTGCAGAGAACTTTGGAGAGCAGAGAACATCAGAGAAACAAGCCTCCATCCATGGACTCTTCCTACATTCCCCTCCCTCGTAAAAGCAGGCCATCTACACAAAAAACCTCTTGCTGAAAACCCGCACCCACATTGGCAGAGAGATACAAAAGCCTTAAAGTGCGTAACACCAGGCTGAAGGACGGCTTCCTGTCTGCAGTTATAAGCCAAATGAATGATAAAATGGACTGGACCTCACAATGTAACTCGACGTGACCCTACGCCATATGTCTATCTGCACTGCACTTTCTCTGCAGCCACAATACTTTGTTACAGCTATTGTTTTGTTGTATATCAGCTCGATGTACCGTCGTAATGTAACGATCTGTGTGGATGGTACATCAGGCAAGATTTTCACTGTAGCTCAGTACGTGATGATAATAAACAAATTCCCATTTTAACTGTGTGGAAATATTAGACAGACTGAACCTCTGCTCTGGAACCTCAAAAGGAAACTGAACTGTTGTCATTTCTGTGGAAAGCAAATATCTGGAAAAGGCTTCAATCTCACATTACGATCTGCGGTAACTGGGATTAGGTGACCGGTGGTGGGTCTCCCATATCAATATCAGAATCAGGTTTAATAGCACCGGCATATGCCATGAAATTCGTTGTTAATTGTTAAATCTTAACAAAAGATTTTAACAATTGTGATTTAAAATGAGAATATATGTAGTACAAAAGTAGAAAAAATAAAAATGTCGTAAACTATTATAATTGTGTGGAACTATTTGACTGACTGGGTTGTTGCTTTGTAAATTCTGAAGTGAAGCTGAATTAAACTTTACATATTTATAAGAAGCTCAGAGAACTACAAATGGCTAAATTCTCACATAAATGGGTCAGACACCCAGAAACATTGGTAGCACTTCAGCACGTCGAAAGAGTGAATGAAACATGCAGAAAATATTACAGAAAAAAAATATTGTCCACCCTCAATGAGAGGACGTGACAGATCCGGATCTCACTGCCTTGTCTGAAGGGGCAAAAGGTGAAGCTACACGTACACGTAGAGCAGTGACCCGCAGATGCTGCAGATCTGCAGACACACGAGAACAGGAAAAGAGATCAGGTCACGGGGGGAGGGACTCCCACCTGAAACGGTGACTCTGCTCCTCTCACCTCACACACTGCCCGACCCACCCGCCGCATTCCCCACATTATTCCATATTTACACCAGGGACATGTCCACTTTTCCACACCATATCTACACCAATCCCTTTCCCTCCACCCCCAGGTCACAGAGTCAAGGGCTCGTTTCCCATCCCGTTCGTAAACATAATTCAAGACCAAACAGGAAGTGTTCACGTTTCATTTAAATCAGTTCTGTGTTTATAAAAACTAATTTCTATTCACATTCCTCCGGCTTCAGTGGACAGGAACACTGAAACATCAAGTGAGAAACAGCAGGAGGTGGCCATTCAACCCCTCTAACCATCAACAAATGGCGGCTGTTCTCGCATCTCAGCCACGTTTCTGTGCAATCTTCATTTCCTCGATCCCTTCGGTCTCCACACATCTCTAGGCCTCTTTTCTACGCGAGAACGATCACTGTGTCTTCACCGCGCTCTGCGAAAGGTATTTACAGACATTCACTACCCTCGGAATGGAGACATTTCCCCTCATCACAGTCCCAGACAGTCCACCCCCTTTTTCAGAGACTGGGATCCCTGGTTGAACCGGTAATGATGTTGTGCATTTCAATGTGTTCACCTCTCAGTCCTCGACTCTCTAAATAACATTTAGAGTTTTCACATTTGATCTTTCTTCAGGCTATGAACCCACCATTCCAGGGATCAGTCAGTTGAATCTTCATTGCACTGTCTATAATAAATACTCTCTAACCTCTTTGTTCATCCTCTATGGAATTAATTTCCATCTTCTGCAGCCCCGTGTTGCCCCAACTACTCACCTCCCAGCCTTGTCACTATTTTCAGCTTCCACCTCCCCCCTCACATTGATACACCTCTCACTCCCCAGCTCTTGCTCCATCCCCACCCCTCAACCCTTTTCCGTGACTATTTTCCATCCACTCACAGGCCAGAGGGATGGTCTCGGCCCGAAATGTTGACGGTCCATTTCCCTCCACAGATGCTGCCCGACCCACTGAGTTCTTCCGGCAGTTTGTTCTTTGGTCTGTGTAACCCATGTTAGTATGGGGAGCGGGATTTTACACCATATTCCAGGTAAAATCTCAACAAAGCACAAATAATTGTCACTTTCCCGGACCATTGGCCCCGTTTGGCCAGTCTGCCGGTTTTTGCCCCCCAATGTGGTGAATCCCTGTGCTCGAAACCACCGAGGGCTCACCGTGAATCCCTCCCCTGTTATGTGTCCGGCGGTGCCTTGTTGTTGCTGGAGTGGGCAGCGTGGTGTTTGTCTCGATTCGGGTCACAACACCAGAATTGCCAGCGGGGTCCAGACACAGTGTATTAGTCAACAGAAAACCTCTCGTCCCTGCAGTCTTTGTCTCCTGGTAAACTCAACACCCTGACAGTGTGGACCATAGATACCCCCTCCTCTCAGAGTCAGGGAATCATTCAGACAGCTGATCGCTGAGAGGAATTATATTTATTGGCCATTAAAGATCACCCAAATTCGTTTGGACGGATTTGATGTGGAGTTCGGGGTGTCACAGTGAAACGGCCGGACTGCCGTACTCTCTCCGTTGTCCAATCATCCTTCCAGGTGAGGCGACACTTCACCTGTGAATCTTCCGGGGTCGCCCGTTGTGTTCGCTGCTCCCGATGCGGCCGCCTCCACACTGGTGACACCGGCTCCTCCACAGTTGAGTCGGGTAGGAATGTTTTTAACGGGTGTCGATATTTTTCTACCCTTTTGTGCGGGAGGGGTGGGTTTTGGGGGTTGATGATCGGGATGCCGTCCTTTTTGATTCAGGGGCTGGGGAGGGAGTTTCATTTTTTTTCTCTCTGAACGACTTTCATGTTTTCTTTGTTTGTTTCTCTGGAGAAGAAGAAAAAGAACTCAGCGTTATTTATGAATACCTGCTTCGATAATAAATTAACCTTTGAACTATCCACTCCGAGCGGGACTTACTTAGTTAGTCACTCAGACAGGAACAGTCTGTGAATGTTCCCACCCAATTCAGCAATTCCCCTTACACCACAGATACATCTGTCCAGATACTCCTCACACAAGACAGGCTGGAGCCAAAAATATTTACTACATGATAGACCCTAAAGACAAATTACAAAATAGTGTTAATGACTTACACAGGGAGAACAGACAGAAGCTGTCCTATCTCTACACATGAGTGCACAAGGAGATAAGCATCCTAAAACCCAAGCTTGCTACCCACAAGAAGAAATATGGCTCAGCATGGCTTAGCACAATGGTTGATCATCAGAAGTTTCTTTCAGAAAAACAGGCGGCTATTTTTAATGTAGTGTTAACCCTTTTTCATACTTTATCATTCCCTCCTTTACATCATTACATGATCAACAAAGCAGTAACTTTTTACAGAGAAAGCAACCAAGTACAGCTTTGACTTCTCAGTGGGTAAAAACGGAATGCATCAGTAATTATTACAATGATATGTACAACCATTTGGACATAATGCGCTATCATACCCCACATATTACCGACAGGTCTTCGAAGATCACCATTTCGACCCTTCGGTAAACCCGTGTAAATCCTGCCCTACTCCCTTAATGCTGTCAGTCTCCTTGGCAGTGTGCTTGGAGAGGGATGTAACGTTAGTAGACTCATCAGGGATGCAGGTGCAGCATTCTGTGTCAATAATAGCACAGGTTCCCCCTTTCTCAGCTGGGATAAAATCTGAGGCCGTACAATTCTGTACGACTGTTTGCCGGATTGCAATAATTTCAGTGGATATTTCTGTTACTTGGGCCTGTGTTTCTGTCAGGGCCCCTGCAGTATTGTGGCCAGCTCCTCAAGTGCTTGTTAGCCAAATTGATTATCTCTCGTGAATTCCTGGCTACTCCATAGGAGAGAAAAGCGTTCATCCAAAATCACTCAGTCTCAGTTATTCCTCTCGGCTGCTGGGCACCTGCAAGTACGGCCAGGATGCAGGTTTCCCATTATAGGAAGTTCAGTTTGGTGGGGGCCTGCGAAACCACCCCTCAAAACACCGACAGCCACAGTCATCTCTGACTGGACCACAGTTCCTCACTCTCTTCCACAGGTGTTATTTGAGGAAGCCCAGGCTGAGAGTTTCTCACTCTGGTTGAGCAGGATTACAGACATTAGAATCATAGTTTTAACCTGCAGGACCCTCGTTCTACCTGTTTGGCAAGAGAGACAGAAAGGTGGTAACATGGGGGCCCCCAGAAAGATATAAACACGAACACCTCTGTTACATTCCCGTAACGGTTTAAATGAACCGGCAGCAATAGACCACACCTGGAGTGTGGTTTTGATGTTAAAATCACTGTTTGTATTCGTACCTACTTATAATATAACAAATGAAGCAAAATAATCAAAAGGTAAAATTGTTATGAGTACACATATGTGTAAATATAACTCCCAAACCACTGAGCTCAGGGAATATCCAGCTTAAAGTCTTGAGATGGTAAAGTATGAAATTCAGTTCATCCACGAAATCAATGACGAGAGAGAGATATTTGTAATCCAAGGTGAATGTCAAGAGAAGGCAATTACGTCGAATTCTACAAATTCCACAGTGGTAAAACAGGATAACAGTCGCTGTTGGTGTTATTCGTCGTTGTTCTAAATCCACATACGAATTATCACCAAAAGTAGCTTATCACAGGAGTACTGTCTTCAGAAGCAACCACCACCCAGGCAAGGGTTAACACACAGGTAGATTCCGCAAGGTACTCCCAATTCAGATCCAACACACAAAGTAATACCGACAGTGATTTCCACAGAATATCCCTTCTCACAAGTGTTTACCACATAACACTCCCGAATCCAGCTGAGGTTTAACAAAAGTGGTAGCCACGGATACTCCAACAAATCCCAGATGGATTATACGAATTATCACCAACAGTGATTAATCACAGAGGTATCCTCTTCAAGTGAATTACCACACCCAGGCAAGGGTTAGCACAAGTGGTCCTCACAGGAAACTCCCAAACCAACAGATCCACTCCAAAGGATCTAACAAAGTGACAATCACATATTCGGTATAGGCTGGATCAATAGTCAACCCACCTTGTGGGCAAAGGAGAGTCCAAACAGTGACCTTTGGCCACTAGGCCCTTTGTTTCGAACTTTCCATCTTCTTTCTTTCTCTCTGGCTGACTGTGTTTGTGACTGTCCTTGCTTAACTAAAACAAACTGCGTGCTATGTAAACACAAGCTGCGAGCAAGTGTAAACACGCTGCATAGTCAACAAGTTCTCTCTCTCTCTCTCTCTCTCTCTCTCTCTCTCTCAGAATCAAACAGGAGCTGGGAAAGCCAGGCTTATAGACACAGGAATTTAGAAGGAGAATTTAGAATTTAACATTTTCTCCCCGTATTGCTTTTTTAGTTATCCTCTGTTGCACTTTCAATGTTTTCTAATCCTCTGGCTTCCCTCTCATCTTTGCTATGTTATATATCTTCTCTTTTATTTTTATACTGTCCTTAACTTCCCTTGTCAGCCATGGCCGCCCCCTACTCCCCGTAGCTGGCTTTTACCACTGTAATAGTGTGGGACTACAACAAGAGTACATGGGTTAAGGGTGAAAGGTGAAATGTTAAGGGGAACATGAGGGGAAACCTCTTCACACAGATGGTCATCCGGGTGTGGAATCCAGGTATCTGGATGGTAGGGATGTGGGAGTGGGCAGTTTAATTAGTTCAGCACAAAGCAGATGGCCCAAATGGCCTGTTTCTGTATTGTAATTTTCCACAAGAACCTGAAGTAACACTAATATTCACTCTAAGTCATTTTAACAGCTGTGCAGACCACCCATTCACCTCAGCAGGGATTTTTTATATGGCGTTAAAATTGTGGAACTTTAAATTAATAATACGTAAAAGAAAATCACAGATGCACGTCAAGAAAGAGAATTTGCGTGAGAGTGTTTCAGTTACTGTGGGGCCAGGCACCCATGCAGCTCAGCAAGAAGAGGAAATAATACCAATGGAGAGAGTCAAACTGAGCCAGGGTACAAATTGCAGATGGCAGAAATGCCCCATTCTGATAGAAATAGGAAGAGCATCGGGGAATAAATGGTCATTCCAGATACCAGAACTCTGCGCAGTCAGGAGATGATTTCTCTGTCCAACCTGGGTTCAACCTCATTGCAGCAGTGAAGAACAGCCAGATCAAAACTTGGCGACTCAAGCAATCTCATCTGCAATGTTGTCCAGCAGCCATTGATGGACTTTATAAATTATTTCGGAGGTTAAAACGAGAAGAAATTTGTCTCCAGGAATCTCAAACACAGCACGCCAGTTTTGTTGTCTCTGTCCAGATATTTAAGAAGTGGAGCGAGGGATTCAATCGGTCATCCTTCCTACTCAGACTGTGGGGAGGGATTTATTCGGTCATCTGACCAACTGGCACGCCCGTAATTTTACAAAGGAGAAAGGCCGTTCACCTGCTCAGACAGTGGGAATGTATTCACTCGGTCATCTCAACTGAAGGTACATCAGCAATTTCACACTGGACAAGGCCATTCACCTGTTCTGTGTGTGAGAAAGGATTCAATTGGTCTTCCCACATGCGGACACACCAGTCTGTTTGCACCGGGCAGAGGCTGGTGATCTGCTGAATTTGTGTGAAAGGATTTACTCAATCATCTGACGTAATGGCACACCAGCGGGTTCACACTGGGGAGAGGCCATTCGCCTGCTCAGAATGTGGGAAGAGATTCACTCACTCTTCCACCCTACAGATACATCAGCGAGTTCACACCGGGTAGAAGCCATTCACCTGCTCATTGTGTGGGAAGAGATTCACTCAGTCATCCAACCTACATATTCATCTGCGAGTTCACACTGGGGAGAAACCATTCACCTGCTCAGTCTGTGAGAAGAGATTCGCTCACTCATCCAGCCTACAGAGACATCAGCGAGTTCACACTGGGGAGAAGCCATTCACCTGCTCAGTCTGTGAGAAGAGATTCACTCACTCATCCACCCTACAGAGACACCAGCGAGTTCACACCGGGGAGAAGCCATTCATCTGCTCAGTCTGTGGGAAGGGATTCACTCAGTCATCCCAACTACTGGCACATCAGTCAGTTCACAATGGGGAGTTGCCGTTGTTATGAATCCCTAGGTTTTGTTTGCTGTGGGCTGACATTTTAAGAGAGAGAGAGAGAGAGAGAGAGAGAGAGAGATTAGGAAGGTGAATCAGTCTGACTTGCAGCTTGTTTACATCGCTCTCGGCTTGTTTCGTTTTAACCGAGGACACAGACACTCAGAGTCAGACGGAGACGAAGGAGGAAAATTTGAAGGATTGAAGCCAGGGTACTCTTGGCCAAGGGTCACTGATTGCAACTTTCTTATGCCCACAAGGGTATGTTAATTATCGATTCAGCGTACATCAAATGTGTGGTTGCAAACTCGTTTGATCCGTAGCAGTGTATCTGATTTGCGGTATCCTGTGAAGACCACTGATGTATTAACCCTTGCCTGGGTGTGGTGTGGTTATTCACTTGAAGACAATACCCCTTGTGACAAGTCACTTTCGGAGATAATTCGTATGTGGATTTGGAACGATGACGGATAAAATCTACAGCAACTGTTGTCTCGTTTTACCAGCATGAAACCTGTGGAATTGGACATAATTTCCTTCTCTCAACATTTACCCTGGATTACAAATACCTCTCTCATCACCTATTCTATGGTTGAACTGAACTTTCACACTTTGCCACCTCAAGACGCCAAACCTTGTTTCCCCGGAAATCAATAGTCTGGGAGTTATCCTCACACACATATATACACATTACACATTTGTTTATCTTGTTTAAGTTACTATATTATAAGTAAATTCTAATAAAGATGTTTTTAACATTAAAAACAGAGTCCTGGTGTAGCCTATTGCTGGTGTTCGTTTCTAAAGCGTTACAATTCATAACAAAATTTGGTCCTGCGTCTGGGATATGAACAGATTTGGGGGCGTAGTCATTAATTATCGATTTCATTGGGGAAATCCTTTTTGATATATTTGTGTGTGGAAACATCAGTAGCAATGGATGTTGATAGATGTCTCGAAGTGCCAGGCATTGGAGGACACCAGAAGGATTGATTTGTTATGTATTGCTAGAATGTTAAAACTTGCTAAGGGGAAATCGACAATGAGGAGGGCACAGATGCAGAGTGTAATAGCTGAACATTATGCATCTGAGGGTGTGTTTAAAGTGGAGGAGTTGGAGGTGTTTCCTGAACGTAATCCCAGTGAACTTGAACTCCAGTACAATTGAAAAAAATTATATGCGGAGGCTGGGGATTGTCAGAGGCAGTTTGAGGTTAGGGAGGCAGGAAAACAGAGAGAAGGCAGAAAAACAGAGTGGAGGAAGAAAAACAGAGGGAGGAAGCAGAAAGGCAGAGGCTGTTCGAGCTGGAAAAGATAGAGAGATTGCAGCGAAGGGGTCGAGAGTTAGACTCTAGTGATAAGTTTAAGGCTAGTCGGGAAATTAAATTGATACCTCCATTTGACGAAGCAGAGGTTGATAAATACTTTCAGCATTTTGAGAAGGTTGCTCAGAGTTTAAAGTGGCCAAAAGAGGGTTGGCCTATTCTCTTACAAATTGTAAATAATGGAAAGGCTCAGCAAGCCTATTCTGCTCTGACAGTTGATGAAGCAGCTGATTATGACAGGCTGTGCTCAAAGCTTACGAGTTTTTCCCAGAATCATACAGGCAAAATATTAGAAATTTGAGTAAGTCTGTGAACCAAACTTATATGGAACTTGCTTATGATGCGTTTGTGTGTTCTGACCGCTGTTGCACATATAAAAATATAAATGATGATTTTGACAGCTTGCAAGAGTTGGTTTTAATTGGAGAATTCAGAGGGTGCGTGTCTGATGACAGAAAGACATATCTAGATGAAAAGAATGCTGCCACTTTGCAGGAGTCTGCTGGATTAGCAGATGAGTTTGCTTTAACTCATAAGGTTAAGTTTACCCCGAATAAGAGCTTCCAAAAGAGTATCAGGGTTCACCAGTGTAATCCAGAAATTAACGCTGGGACTAGTGACAAGAGTAAGGAAGAAGTGAAGCAATTGAACGAGAAATATTCTCATGTTACTTGTTACTATTGTAAGAAAGCTGGTCATATGATGGCTAAATGTTACCTCCTGGGGAAGAAGAAGGGAAAGGAGGCAGTCCCGAATGCCTGTGTTCAGTATGTTGAAGCACCAGTAAACCCACAGGGTTCAGAACATTCTGTTGAGGCTCAGATGAGGAAAAGGGAAAGGAGGCAGTCCCGAATGCCTGATTTCAGTATGTTGAAGCACCAGTAAACCCACAGGGTTCAGAACATTCTGTTGAGGCTCAGTTAGGAAAAAGGAAAAGGAGGCAGTCCCGAATGTCTGTGTTCAGTCTGTTGAAGCACCAGTAAACCCACAGGGTTCAGAACATTCTGTTGAGGCTCAGTTAGGAAAAAGGAAAAGGAGGCAGTCCCGAATGCCTGTGTTCAGTCTGTTGAAGCACCAGTAAACCCACTGGGTTCTGAACATTCTCTTGAGGCTCAGATAAGGATTTGAAAAGTCTAACCTAGTGAAGAAGCGATTTGATCATTTTATGTCAGATGGGATTGTATTATTAAAGGCAGGGACAACCCCTGTACCACTGAAAATTCTTCGAGATACAGGGGCTTCTCACTCACTGATATCAGAGAGCACTCAAAAGTTTGGTGATGAGACTAACACTGGTGAGGTACATCTTATTAACGGCATTGGGGGCAGCATGGTTTCTGTTGTAAAAGGTAACTTTACTGTCAGGGTTGGTTTCGGGACCTGTTGAGATCGGATTGTTCTCCAGTTTACCGGTGGAAGATGTTACTTTGTTGTTAGTGAATGACCTGGCAGATGGTAAATTTGTTCCTGCAGTGCTGTTGACAACTAAGCCAACCACTGACGACCCACAGATGGATTTTAACATTTATCCTTCCTGCGCAGTAGCTCGAAATATGGCTAAAATGTCTGCCGACGCAGCCGGTTCTGTGCAGCATGATTCTGATACCCATGATGGCCAAAATCGGCATTCAGGTTACGATGACTTGTCAGGGACTTTTCCGCCTTCATTGTTTCAACAGGATTTAGGTAGTAAGTCTGATGAGAAAGATTTATCCCCGTCGCGGAAGGGGCTGATAGCAGAACAGAACCGAGACCCTGAGATTGAAGCTTTAAAAGCAACAGCTCTCTCAGATGATATGATTAAGAAAGTGCCAGTTGTGTATTATCCCAAGGATGGAGTGTTCATGAGGAGGAGGAGACCTCCTGCTATACCAGCGAGTGAGCAATAGGTAATTGTTCACCAAGTTGAATTTCCTAAAGTTTAAAGGGCTGAAATTTGAACTTTGGCCCACAGTATATCCTTAGGTGGCCATTTTGGAGTGAATATAACTGTATGCAGTCTTATGAAATAATTTTACTGGCCTAATTTGAGGAAATATGTAATATTTTACAAACCTGTCACACTTGTCCAGTTGTGGGTAAACCCCACCAGGTCACCACAGTGGCCCACCGGGGTCCATATCTGCATTCGGTGATCCCTTTTCTAAAGTTATAGTGGATCGTGTTGGCCCATTGCCGACGCCTAAAGCTGTCCATCAGTAAATACAAAGTATTTTGTGTACTGCATCCAGATTCCCGGAGGCAATACCTCTCAGAAATATTAAAGCTAATACTGGGGCGAAAGTTCTTACCAAGTTGTTTTTTTTTAATTCACTTTTTCTGGATTGCCGAAAGAAATCCAGTCTGTTCAAGAAAGTAATTTTACACCTGGATTATTTCCGTAGGTAGTTTATGAACTAGGAGCTGAACAAATAACATCACCTGTGTACCATCTGCAAACACAAGGGCTGTAGAAAGTTTTCATTCTACACTCAAAACAATGATTAAGGCAAACTGTGTTGAAAATGGAAAGACTGGGATGAAGGAATATTTTTGCTTTTGTTCTCAGTAAGAGAGTCAGTACAGGATCACTGGGCTTTAGCTCACTTGAACTATTTGATTGTAGACTGACGGGACCTTTGACCTTGTTAAAGGAGCAGTGGATTGATGGGGATGTACATGTTAACTTGTTAGACTATGTTTTGAAGTTCAGAAATAAACTACACCAAGCGTGAAGTCTAGTGAGACAAAACATAATGATTTCTCAAAACAAAATGAAGTGTTGGTTTGATAAGCGGGCTTGCAAAAGAAAATACCAGGTGGGGGATATCTAACCTTATCTCCAATGCCGACGGATCCACTCCAGGTGAAATTCATTGCACCGTATGAAATAGGCTTACTAATTAATGATGTGAATTATGTTATTAAAACACCCGACTGACGTAACTAACACAAGCTTTACACATAAATATGATAAAGCCTTATTTTGACAAACAGGCACCATCTGTGAGTGTTGTTGTCAAAACATATGAATCTGGTAACCCTGAGAATGAAAGAATTGACTCGTCTGAGACTTTTCACAAGCCAAACATTATTCCAGTTTGGCTAATGAACTCGGTTGTTCCAGAAAACATTGATAACAGGTTGGCTCATCTGCAGCCAATGCAACAACAACAGCTGAAGGAATTAATTCTGAAGTTTAAAGATTTATTTCCTGATGTTCCCAAGCCAACCACGGTCGCTGTACAAGATGTAGATATTGGTCAAGCCAAACCGATTAAACAACACCCATAGCGCATGAACGTAGAAAAGTGTAAATTGGCTGAGCAAGAAATTGAAAATATACTGGAAAATGGTAGTATTAGTACTTCAGCATCTGATTGGAGCTCACCCTGCATTATTGTGCCCAAACCTGATGGTAGTGTTAGATTTTGCACGGATTATAAGAAGGTAAATGCAGCAACAAAAAGAGATGCCTATCCTATCCCTAGGGTGGATGATTGCATCGATAAAGTTGGAAAAGCTAATTTTCCAATAAAGATTGTCTGTTGAAAGGATATTGGTTTATTCCCTTGACGGACAGAGGTAGATGAATTTCTGCGTCTGTGACACCTTCTGAGTTGTATGAATACAATGTTTTGCCGTTTGGACTGTACAAATGGTCCAGGAACATTCCAGAGAACGATTGATCCTGTAATTCGAGGGTTAGAACACGCAGATGCCTATATTGATGACTCAGTCACAGGGAGTGACACTTGGGAAGATCATATCGCTCCAGTGGAGAGGCTGTTTGACAGGCTTTCCCAGGCCAGCCTTACAGTTTACTTGGCTAAGAGTGAATTTGGCCATGACACTGTGACCTGTCTTGGCGATGTTGTAGGTCAAAGCAAGTTGGCTCCTGTACAGGCAAAAGTCCAGGCAATTTCTCAAGTTCCTATTCTGACTGCTAAGAAGGATCTTAGAAGTTTCTGGAACTAGTTGGATGAAAATTCAGCAAGAACTTTACTGATACCGCTCTTCCTCTGACTAATCTCCCGAAGAATGATAAAAAGTTTGTTTGGAACGAGCCTTGTCAGGAGGCATTTGATGGATTGAAAGCCATTTTTATGTCATTAACCTGTGCTCAGGGAACCTGACTTTACAAAGCCGTTTTCTATAGCTGTGGATGCCAGTGATGAAGCTGCCGGGGCAGTGTTATTACAGAAAGATGATGATGATGTTGAACATCCTGTAGCTTACTTTTCGAGAAAATTCAATGAGCATCAAATAAATTATTCCTCCTTATCGGGCTCACTTTTGACATTTAAGAAAAACTTGTACAGATATATGGATGAGAGTGGCTTGGAGGGATATGGCTGAAGTGCAGATCAGTGGAAATAGGAAGAAAAATGTTTCGGCAAAGCCAAGAAGGGGCAAAAGGCCTGTTTCTGATCTGTAATGTTCTATGGTTCTTAGTGAAAGACTTGTTGTCACTCATCTTGGCTTTGCGGCATTTTGATGTCGATGTTGTCCTGTGAAGAAACCTCTTGTAGTTTATACAGATCATAATCTGTTGGTGTTTTTGATTCAGGTAAAGGGCAAAACCAGATGATTGTTAAACTAAAGTCTGATTTTGCAAGAATATGATATTCTGATAATACATATGAAAAGCACGGACAATATCGTTGCCGATTGTCTTTCCAGATGCTGAGCTTACAGTTTTAATAGTGAAGCAGAATCTGGTATTTGTATACGATTCTGCAATGTGTTACATGATAACCATACATGCATTATTTTATATACTGTAGCTTGCAGTTAATATTTTTTTCTTTTAGAACAAAACTAATTTCGGGGGGGGGGAGGGGAAGTGTTATGAATTCCTAAGTTTCGTTTGCTGTGGACTGTCACTTTAAGAGAGTGCCTGAGTGAGGTGGGGATTAACAATGACGTCAGCCGCTGACTTTCTCAGCTCATTTTTGATTTTTACAGAGTGAGAGAGCTCAAGGAGGCGGGACTGTCTGACTTGCAGCTTGTTTACATTATTGCAGTTTGTTTAGTTTTCAGCGAGGACACAGACACTCACAGTCAGAAGGACGCAAAGAAAGAGAACAAGAGGTTTTAGACAAGGAAACTAGTGGCCAAGGGTCACTGTTTGGAACTCTCCTGTGCCCACAAGGGTGGTTTGATTATCGATCCAGTGCACATCGAATGTGTGCCTGTCACCTCGAATAATCCACAGGAGTGGATTTTTTTTGGAATCCTGTGGAGACCACTTACGTGCTAACACTTACCTGGGTATGTGGTGTGGCGATTCACATGAAGACGATATCCCCTAGGAAATCTGAAATTCAACAAAAACACAAACAAAATGCTGGAGGAACACAGCAGGCCAGGCAGCATCTATAGGGAGAAGCGCTGTCGACGTTTCGGGCCGAGACCCTTCGTCAGGACTAACCAGAAGGAAAGATGGTAAGAGATTTGAAAGTAGTGGGGGGAGGGTGAAGTGCGAAAATAAAAGAGAAGACTGGAGGTGGTGGGATGAAGCTAAAAGCTGGAAAGGTGATTGGTGAAAGCGATACAGAGCTGGAGAAGGGAAAGGAGCATGGGACGGGAGGCCTCGGGAGAAAGAAAGGGGGGTGGGTGGCAGATGGAGAAGAGGTAATCAACTAAATACGTCAGGGATAGGGTAAGAAGGGGAGGTGGAGCATTAACGGAAGTTAGACATTTTAATTACACGTCCCATTCCCATTCTGATATGGCTATCCATGGCTTCCTATATTGTCAAAATGAATCCAAACTCAGGTTGAAGGAATAACACTTTATCTACCGGCTGGGTAGCCTCCAACCTGATGCCATGAACATTGACTTCTCTAACTTCCGTTAATGCCCCTCCTCCCCTTCTTACCCCATCCCTGACATATTTAGTTGTTTGCATGTTCTCCATCTCCCTCTGGTACGCAAGTCAGTTCACTCGAGGGAGAGGCCGTTCTCCTGCTCCGTGTGCGGGAAGGGATTCACTTGGTCATCTCAACTGAAATTACATCAGAGAGTTCACACTGGGGAGAAGCCATTCAACTGCTCATACTGTGGGATGGGATTCACTTGGTCATCTCAACTGAAGGTACATCAGAGAGTTCACACTGGGGAGAAGCCGTTCACCTGTTCGACTGTGGGAATGGATTCACGGTCATCCGACCTACTGGTACACTAACGAGATCACACCGGGGAGCGGCCGTTCACCTGCTCCGACTGTGGGAAGGGATTCGAATAATAGGCAGGAGTGGATTTTGTTTGGGCTATCCTGTGGAGACCACTTATGTATTAACCCTTGCCTGTGTATGTGGTGTGGCGATTCACTTGAAGACGATATCCCTAAAAGCAAACATGAGATTATCTCAACTACGGGGACACCAGCGAGTTCACACTGGGTAGAGACTGATCACCTGCTCGGACTTTGGGAAGAGATTCTCTCAGCCAACTCAACCAAGTGTGCAACACTGTCTTTACACTGGGCAGAGGCTGTTCACCGACTGTGAATTTGGGAAGCGATTCACTTATTCATCTAACCTTATGTAACTCTCGCTTCGGCTAGCAGCTCAATATAGGAGGTGAAATATATATATATATATAAATATATATAGGAGGCCCCCTCTCCTCCCCACCCGGCCAAACATACGAAATCTCATTTGGGTGGATGCTCCGTGATGTGTTCCCTGTTACAAATCAGTACTGTACCCCGAAATAACAAACGGTACACAATATGTGATTAAACAATTGAGCTTTATCATTCTTACTTTGACCGAGGCAAAGATGTACCGTGTATCAGTAAAGTTTCCTGTAACATTTGACTTCATTGTGAAGTATTATCTTGCACCTTCTATCCCAATGAGTTTTCCAAGAATCAGTTTCTGTTCGCTAGAATGACAAGAGGTTTGATTGAATGCAGCACCTGTTGGGTAAGAGTTATAAGCTACGATCACAGCGTATGGCAGGACAGATTCTAGCATTTTGTTACGAACAGTAACACTTTAGAAACGAACCAGCTGGAACAGCCTGCACCTGGAGTCTGGTTTTAGAAACATAGAATAGAAAATAGGTGTAGGAGTAGACCATTCGGCCCTTCGAGCCTGCACCGCCATTCAGTATGATCATGGCTAATCATCCAGCTCAGAACCCTGTACCTGCTTTCTCTCCATACCCCAGATCCCTTTAGACACAAGAGCCATATCTAACTTCCTCTTAAATATAGCCAATGAACCGGTCTCAACTGTTTCCTGTGGCAGGGAATTCCACAGATTCACCACTCTCTGTGTGAATAAGTTTTTCTTCATCTCGGTCCTAAAAGGCTTCCCCTTTATCCTTAAACTGTGACTCCTCATTCTGGACTTCCCCAACATTGGAAACAATCTTCTTGCATTTAGCCTGTACATTCCCTTTAGAATTTTAGATGTTTCAATGAGATTCCCCCTCAGTCTTCTAAATTCCAGTGATTATAAGCCTAGTAGATCCAGTCTTTCTTCATATGAAAGTCCTGCCATCCCAGGAATCAATCTGGTGAACCTTCTCTGAACTCCTTCTATGGCAAGAAGGTCTTTTCTCAGATTAGGGGACCAAAACTGCACACAATATTCTAGGTGCTGTCTCACCAAGGCCTTGTACAACTGCAGTAGAACCTCCCTGCTCCTGCACTCAAATCCTTTTGCTATGAATGCCAACATACCATTTGCCTTTTTCACTGCCTGCTGTACCTGCATGCCCACCTTCAAATGCTGGTGTACAATGACACCCAGGTCTCATTCACCTCCCCTTTTCCTACTCGGCCACCGTTCAGATAATAATCTGTTTTCCTATTCTTGCAACCAAAGTTGATAACCTCACATTTATCCACATTCAATTGCATCTGCCATGAAATTTCCCACTCACCTAACCTATCCAAGTCGCCCTGCATCCTCTTAGCATCCTCCTCACAGCTAACACCGCCGCCCAGCTTTGTGTCATCTGTAAACTTGGAGTTGCTGCATTTAATTTCCTCGTCTAAATAATTAATATATATTGTAAACAACTGGGGTCCCAGCACTGAGCATTGCGGTACCGCACTGGTCTCTGCCTGCCATTCTAAAAAGGTCCCATTTACTCCCACTCTCTGCTTCCTGTCTGCCAACCAATTCTCTATCCTCATCAATATCATACCCCCAATACCGTGTGCTTTAAGGTTGTACACTAATCTCCTTGTGGGACCTTGCCAAAAGCCTTTGAAAATCTAAATATACCACATCCACTGGCTCTCTCCTATTCAGTCTACAAGTTACATCTTCAAAAAATTCTACAAGATTCGTCAGATATGATTTTCCTTTCACAAATCCATGCTGACTTTGTCCGATTATTTCACCTCTTTCCAAATGTGCTGTTATCACATCTTTGAAAAGTGACTCTAGCATTTTCCCCACCACCGACGTCAGACTAACCTGTCTATAATTCCCTGGTTTTTCTCTCCCTCCTTTTTTTTAAAAAGTGGGGTTACATTAGCCACCCTCCAATCCTCAGGAACTAATGCAGAATCTAAGGAGTTTTGAAAAATTATCACTACTACATTCACTATTTCTTTCGCTATTTCCTTAAGCACTCTGGGATGCAGACCAGCTGGCCCTGGGGATTTCTCTGCCTTTAATCCCTTCAATTTATCTAACACCACTGACTTACTAACATGTATTTCCCTCCATCTCACTGGACCCTCGGTCCCTTACTATTTCCGGAAAATTATTCATGTTCTCCTTAGTGAAGACAGAACCAAAGTAGTTTTTTCAATTTGTCTGCCATGTCTTTGTTCCCTATGATCAATTCACGTTTCTGACTGTAAAGGTCCTACATCCGTCTTGTCCAAACTTCTTCTTTTCACATATCTATAAAAGCTTTCACAGTCAGTTTTTTTGTTCCCTGCCAGATTTCTCCCATAATCTTTTGTCCCTTTCATAATTAAGCCCTTTGTCCTCCTCTGCTGGTCTCTGAATTTCTCCCAGTCTTCGGGTGCGCCGCTTTTTTTTTGCTAATTTATATGTTTCTGCTTTGGACTTGATACTATCCCTAATTTCCCTTGTCAGCCACGGGTGTACTACCTTCCCTGGTTAATTCTTTTGCCAAACTGTGATGAACACTTGTTGTATTTCATCCATGCGATCTTTAAATGCTTGCCATTGCATAACCATCGTCAACCCTTTAAGTATAATTTGCCAGTCATTCTTAGCTAAATCACTTCTCATACCTTCAAAGTTACCCTTCTTTAAGTTCAGAATTTTTGTTTCTGAATTAGCTATGTCAATCTCCATCTTAATGAAGAATTCCACCATATTATGGTTACTCTTACCCAAGGGGCCTCACACGACATAATTGCTAACTAACCCTTCCTCATTGCTCAATACCCAATCTAGAATGGCCTGCTCTCTGGTTAGTTCCTCGACATGTTAGTTCAGAAATCCATCCCGCATACATTCTAAGAAATCCACTACCTCAGCACCCTTACCAGTTTGGTTCACACAATCTATATGTAGATGGAAGTCACCCATTATAACTACTGTTCCTTTATTGCACTCATTTCTAATTTCCTGTTTAATGCCATCCCCAACCTCACTACTACTGTTATGTGGCCTGTACACAACTCCCACGACCGTTTTCTGCCCCTTAGTGTTATGCAGCTCTACCCATATCGATTCCACATCCTCCTGGCGAATGTCCTTCCTTTCTATTGCGTTAATCTCCTCTCTCATCAGCAATGCTATCCCATCTCCTTTTCTTTCCTGTCTATCCCTCCTGAATATTGAGTATCCTTGGATGTGAGCTCCCATCCTTGCTCACCCTGGAGCCATGTCTCTGGGATCCCAGATATATCATATTTATTAATAACTATCTGCACATTCAATTCATCCACCTTGTTACGAATGCTCCTCTCATTGACACACAAAGCCTTCAGGCTTGTTTTCACAACAAGCTTATCCCTTGTACAATTATGTTGAAAAGTGGCTCTTTTTGGTTTTTGCCCTGGATTTGCCTGCCTGCCAGGTTTACTATACACCTTACTACTTTTTGCTACTACCCTCATTTTACCCCCTCTGTCTCTCTGCACTTGTTCCCATCCCCCTGCCACATTAGTTTAAATCCTCCTGAACATCAGTAGCAAACGCTCCCCCTAGGACATTGGTTCCAGTCCAGCCCAGGTGCAAAACATCCCGTTTATACAATGCCCCAGAAATTTGAATCCCTCCCCCTTGCACCATTTTTCAAGCCAAGTGTTCATCGGAAATATCCTCCTATTTCTGCTCTGACTAGCACGTTTTTGATGTTAAAATCACTATCTTCATTAGTATCTACATACAATATAGTAACTTAAGCAAGATATGTGTGTATATGTATGTATAAATATAACTCCCAGACTATTGAGCTCGGTCGTGGTGGGGGGGGGGGGCGGAACAAGGCTTAGGGTCTTGAGATAGTGAAGTATGAAATAAGGGAAATATAATTCACGGAATAAGGGATGGGAGAGAGATATTTGTAATCCAGGGCAAATACAGAGAGAAGGCAATTACGTTGAAGTCCATAGGTTCCACGGTGGTAAAATGAGATAACAGTCGCTGTAGATTTTATCCGTCACCGTTCCAAATCCACATTCGAATTATCACCGAAAGTGACTTGTCACAGGGATCAAAGACACACACAAAATGCTGGTGGAACACAGCAGGCCAGGCAGCTTCTATAGGGAGAAGCGCTGTCGACGTTTCGGGCCGAGACCCTTCGTCAGGACTAACCGAAAGGGATAATAGTAAGAGATTTGAAAGTCGTGGGGGGAGTGGGAAATGCGAAATGATGGGTGAAGACCGGAGGGGGTGGGATGAAGCTAAGAGCTGGAAAGGTGATTGGCAAAAGTGATACAGAGCTGGAGAAGGGAAAGGACCATGGGACGGGAGGCGTCAGGAGTAAGAAATGAGGCGGGGGGGGGTACACCAGAGGGAGATGGAGAAGAGGCAAAAAACTAAAAATGTCAGGGATGTGGTAAGAAGGGAAAGCGGGGCATTAACGGAAGTTAGAGGTCAATGTTCATGCCATCATGGAGGCTACCCAGCCGATTATAAGGTATTATTCCTCCAACCTGAGTTTGGATTGATTTTGACAATAGAGGAGGCCATGGATAGACATAACAGAATGGGAATGGGACGTGTAAATTAAAATATCTAACTTCTGTTAGTGTCCCTTCTCCCCTTCTTACCCCATATGTGTCATGTTTAGTTGTTTACCTGTTCTCCATCTACCCACCCCACATCTTTCTCCCGAATCCTCCCATCCCATGATCCTTTCCCTTCTCCAGCTCTGTATCACCTTTCGCCAATCACCTTTCCAGCTCTTAGCTTCATCCCATCCCCTCTGGTCTTCTCCTATCATTTCGCATTTCCCCCTCCCCCACTACTTTCAAATCTCTTACTATCATACTTTTCGGTTAGTCCTGACGAAGGGTCTCGGCCCGAAACGTCGACAACGCTTCTCCCTATAGATGCTGCCTGGCCTGCTGTGTTCCACTAGCATTTTGTGTGTGTTGTTGTTTGAATTTCAGATTTCCTCGTGGTTGTTACAGGGATATCGCCTTCAAGTGAATCGCCACACCACATACCCAGTCAAGGGTTAACACGTAAGTGGTCTCCACAGGATTCCCCAAACAAAATTCACTAATATGGATTATTCGTTGTGACAGGCACTCATTCGATGAGCACTGGATCGAAAATCAAACCACCCTTATGGGCACAGGAGAGTTCCAAACAGTGACCCTGGCCGCTAGCTTCCTTGACTAAATCCTTTTGTTCTCCTTTTTTGCGTCCTTCTGACTGTGAGTGTCTGCGTCGTCGCTTAAAACGAAACAAATTGTGAGTAATGTAAACAAGCTGCAAGTCAGACAGTCCCGCCTCCTTGAGCTCTCTCACTCTGTAAAAATCAAAAGTGAGCTGAGAAAGTCAGCGGCTGACGTCATTGTTAGTCCCCACCTCACTCAGGCACTCTCTTAAAGTGACAGTCCACAGCAAAGGAAACTTAGGAATTCTTAACACTTCCCCTCACCCAAAAAATATATTTTTGCTCTAAACGTGAAAATTTTTCACTGCAAGCTACAGTATGTAAAATAATGCACGTATAGTTATCATGTAACACATTGCAGAATCGTATGCAAATACCAGATTCTGCTTCACCATTTAAACTGTAACCTCAGCATCTGGAAAGACAATCGGCAATGATATCGTCCGTGCTTTTCATATACATTATCACAATACCATATTCTTGCAAAATCAGACTCTAGTTTAACAATCATCTGGTTTTGCCCTTTACCTGAATCAAAAACACCAACAGGTTGTGATCAGTATAAACTACAAGTGGTTTCTTCACAGGACAAACATTGACATCAAAATGCCGCAAAGCAAAGATGAGTGACAACAAGTCTTTCTCTAAGAACCATAGAACATTACAGCATAGAAACAGGCCTTTTTGCCCCTTCTTGGCTGTGCCGAACCATTTTTCTGCCTAGTCCCACTGACCTGCCCCTGCGCCTTATCCCTCCAAGCCCCTCTCATCCATATATCTGTCGAGGTTTTTCTTAAATGTCAAAAGTGAGCCCGCTTAGCTGGAATAATTTCTTTGATGCTCATTGAATTTTCTCGAAAAGTAAGCTACACGATGTTCAACATCATCATCATCTTTCTGTAATAACACTGCCCCGGCAGCTTCATCACTGGCATCCACAGCTATAGAAAACGGCTTTGTAAAGTCAGAGCAGAGGTGAACAACATAAAAATGGCTTTCAATCGATCAAATACCTCCTGACAAGTCTCGGTCCAAACAAAACTTTTCACCAGGAGATTAGTGAGAGGAAGAGCGATATCAGCAAAGTTCTTACAGAACTTACGATAATATCCATCCATTCCCAGAAACCTTCAGAAAGCCTTCTTAGCGGTCAGAATAGGAACTTGAGAGATTGTCTGGACTTTTGCCTGAACAGGAGCCCCCTTGCCTTGAGCTACAACAACACCAAGTTAGGTCATATTGGCATGGTAAAATTCACTCTTAGCTAAATGTAAGGCTGGCCTGGGAAAGCCTGTCAAGCAGCTTATCTGCTGCAGAGATATGCTCTTCCCAAGTGTCACTCCCTGTGACTAAGTCATCAATATAGGCATCAGTGTGTTCTATCCCTCGAATTACAGAATCAAACGTTCTCTGGAATGATCCTAGATCATTTGTCATTCCAAACAGAAAACTTTGTATTAATACAACCCAGAAGGTGTCAGTAAAGCAGAAACTTCTCTACCTCTGTCCATCAATGGAACACACCAATACCCTTTCATCAGATCAATCTTTGTTGGAAATGGAGCTTTTCCAACTTTATCGATGTAATCATCCACCCTAGGGACAGGATAGGCATCTGTTTTTGTTACAGCATTTACCTTCCTATAACCAGTGAAAAATCTAACACTATCTTCAGGTTTGGGCACAGTAACGCAGGGTGAGCTCTAATCTGATGCTGAACGTCTAATAATAACATTTTCCAGCTTATTTTTAATTTTTTGCTCTGCCAATTTACACTTTTCTACGTTCATGCGATATGGGTGTTGTTTAATCGGTTTGGCTTGACCAATATCTACGTCATGGTCTACGACCGTGGTTTCCTTGGGAACATCAGAAAATAAATCTTTAAACTTCAGAATTAATTCCTTCAGCTATTGTTGTTGCTTTGGCTGCAGATGATCCAACTTGTTATCAATGTTTTCTAGAGCAACCGAGTTCATTAGCCTAACTGGAACCACGTTTGGCTTGTGAAAAGTCTCAGACGAGTCAATTGTTTCATTCTCAGGGTTACCAGATTCATATCTTTTGACAACGCTCATAGATGGTGCCTGTTTGTCAAAATAAGGCTTTATCATATTTATGTCTACAACCTGTGTTAGTTTACGTCAGTCGGGCGGTTTAATAACATAATTCACAACATTAATTTGAGAGCCTATTTCATACGGTCCTTTGAGTTTCACCTGGAGTGGATTCGTCAACATTGGAGATAAAATAAGATAAGATCAGATATCCCCCACCTGGTATTTTCTTTCTCAAGCCCGCTTATCAAACCAACACTTAATTTCGTTTTGAGAAATCTTTAAGTTTGGTCTCACTAGACTACACGCTTGGTGTAGTTTATTTCTGAACTTCAAAACATAGTCTAACAAGTTAACATGTACATCCCCATCAATCCACTGTTCCTTTAACAAGGTCAAAGGTCCCCTCAGTCTACAACCAAATACAAGTTTAAATGGCCTAAAGCCCAGTGATCCTGTACTGACTGTCTTACTGAGAACAAAAGCAAATATATTCCTTCATCCCAGTCTTTTTTTCAACACAGTATGCCTTAATCATTGTTTTGAGTGTAGATTGAAACATTTCTACAGCCCTTGTGATTCCAGATGGTACGCAGCTGATGTTATTTATTTAGTTCCTAGTTCATAAACTACCTACTGAAATAATCCAGGTGTTAAACTACTTTCTTGATCAGACTGGATTTCTTTAGGCAATCCAGAAAAAGTTCAAAAACAACTCGGTAAGAGCCTTCGCCACAGTTTTAGCTTTAATATTTCTAAGAGATATTGCCTCTGGGAATCTGAATGCAGTACACATAATAGTTAGCAGATACTGATGGCCAGCTTTAGGCTTTGGCAATGGGCCAACACAATCCACTATAACATTAGATAAGGGTTCACCGAATGCAGGTATAGACCACAGTGGGGCCACTGGGGTGACCTGATAGGGTTTACCCACAACTGGACAAGTGTGACAGGTTTGCAAAAGGTCACATCTTTCCTCAAATTCGGCAAGTAAAATTATTTCATAAACCTGTTCACAGTTATATTCACTCCAATATGGCCACCTAAGGGCATACTATGGGCCAAAGTTAAAATTGCAGTGCTATAAACTTGAGGAACTATAACCTGGTGAACAATTTCCCAGTCCTCACTCGCTGGTATAGCAGGAGGCCCTCACTTCCTCATTGACACTCCATCCTTGAGATAATACCCTACTGGCACTTTCTTAATCTCATTATCTGAGAAAACGTTTCTTTTAAAGCTTCATTTGCAGGGTCTCGGTTCTCTTCTGCTATAAACTCCTTCCTAGACAGGGATAAATATTTCTCATCAGACTTACTACCTGAATCCTGTTGAAACAATGAAGGCAGAAAAGTCCCTGACAAGACTTCGTAAATGGAATCCCTATTTTGGCTATCATGGGTATCAGAATCATGCTGTACCGACCGTCTGCTCGGCAGACATTTTAGCCATACTTCGAGTTCCTGGGCAGGAAGTATAACTGTTAAAATCCATCTGTGTGTCGTCAGTGGTTGGCTTAGTTGTCAGCAGCACCGCAGGAACAACTTTACCATCTGCCAGGTCATTCCCTGACAGCAAAGTAACATCTTCCACCGGTAAATTGGAGCATACTCCGATCTCAACAGGTCCCGAAACCAACTCTGACTGTAAAGTTACCTTGTACAATGGAACAGAAACCATGCCGCCCCAATGCCTTCAATGAGATTTACCTCACCGGATTCAGTCTCATCCCAAAACATTCGAACGCTGTCTAATATAAGTGACTGAGAAGCCCCTGTATTTGAAACAATTTTCAGTGGTACCGGTGTTGACCGCTCCTTTAATAATACAATCCCATCTGACATAAAATGATCAAATTTCTTCTTAACTGGTTCAGACCTCTCAAATCCTTAACTGAGCCTCAACAGAATGTTCAGAACCCTCTGGGTTTATAGGTGCTTCAACAGACTGAACACAGGCATTCGGGACTGACTCCTTTTCCTTTTTCCTATCTGAGCCTCAACAGAATGTTCAGAACCCTGTGGGTTTATAGGCGCTTCAACAGACTGATCACAGGCATTCGGGACTGCCTCCTTTTCCTTTGTCCTATCTGAGCCTCAACAGAATGTTCAGAACCCTGTGGGTTTATAGGCGCTTCAACAGACTGATCACAGGCATTCGGGACTGACTCCTTTTCATTTTTCTTCCCCAGGAGGCAACAATTAGCCATCACATGACCAGCTTTCTTACAATACTAACAAGCAACATGAGAATATGTCTCCTTCAACTGCTTCCCTTCATGCTTAATCTTGTCACTACTCACAGCTTTAATTTCTGAATTACACTGTTGAGCTCCGCTACTCTTTTGGAAGCTCTTATTCTGGATAAACGTAACCTTAAGAGTTAAAGCAAACATCTGCTAATCCAGCAGACTCCTGCAAAGTGGCAGCATCCTTTTCATCTAAATAACTTTTTATGTCATCAGGCATGCACCCTCTGAATTCTCCAATTAAAACCAACTCTTGCAAGCTGTTACAATCATCATTTATATTTTTATATGTGCACCAGCGGTCAAAACACACAAACTTCTCATAAGCAAGTTCCATATAAGTTTGGTTCACAGACTTCCTCAAATTTCTAAAATGTTGCCTGTATGATTCTGGGAAAAACTGGTAGGCTTTGAGCACAGCCTGATTCACAATGTCATAATTAGCTGCTTCGTCAACTGTCAAAGCAGAATAGGCTTGCTGAGCCTTCCCCTTAATTACACTTTGTAAGAAAAAAGGCCAACCCTCTTTTGGCCACATTAACATCTGAGCAAACTTCTCAAAATGCTGAAAGTATTTATCAACCTCTGCGTCGTCAAATGGAGGTACCAATTTAACTTCCCGACTGCACTCAAACTTATCACCAGAGTCTAACACTCGACCCCTTTGCTGCAATCTCTCTATCTTTTCCATCTCGAACAGCCTCTGCCTTTCTGCTTCCTCCTCTCTGTTTTTTCTGCCTCTTGCCTTTCCGCATCCTCTGCATTTAATTTTTTTCACTTGCACTGGAGCTCAAACTGACTATGTTTACGTTCAAGAAACACCTCCAACTCCTCCAATTTAAACACACCCTCAGATACATTATGTTCAGCTATTACACTCTGCATCTGTGCCCTCCTCATTGTCGATTTCACCTTAGCAAGTTTTAACCTTTTAGCAATACATAACAACTCAATCCTTCTGGCGTCCTCCAATGCCTGGCACTTCGAGACATCTATCAACATCCATTGCTATTGATTTTCCACACACAAATAAATCGAAAGGAATTTCCCCTATGAAATCGATAATTCATGACTACACCCCCAAATCTGTTCATATTCCAGACGCAGGCCCAACTTTTGTTATGAATTGTAACGCTTTAGTAACGAACACAAGCAATAGGCTACACATGGAGTCTGTTTTTAATGTTAAAACCAACTTTATTAGAATCTACTTATAATATATTAACTTAAACGAGATAAACAAATGTGTTATGTGTATATATGTATGTAAATATAACTCCCAGACTATTGATTTCGGGAGAAACAAGGCTTGGCGTCTTGAGATGGCGAAGTATGAAAGTTCAGTTCAACCACAGAACAGGTGACGAGAGAGATATTTGTAATCCAGGGTAAATGCTGAGAGAAGGCAATTATGTCGAATTCCACCGGTTTCATGGTGGTAATCGAGACAACAGTCGCTGTAGATTTTATCCGTCATCATTCCAAATCCACATACAAATTATCACCGAAAGTCACTTGTCACAAGGGGTATCGTCTTCAAGTGAATTACCTCACCACAGCCAGGCAAGGGTTGACACATCAATGGTCTTCACAGGATACCCCAAATCAGATCCACTCCTACGGATCAAACGAGGTGACAACCATACATTCGATGTATGCTGAATCGATAATTAACCCACCCTTGCGGCCATAGGGAATTTGCAATCAGTGACGCTTGGCCACTAGTTCCCTGGTTTCGATACTCCTTTTCCTCCTTCGTCTCCGTCTGACTGAGTGTCTGTGTCCTCGGTTAAAACTAAGCAAGCTGCGAGCGATGTAAACAAGCTGCAAGTCAGACTGATTTAACTTTTTAATTTCTCTCTCTTAAAATGACAGTCCACAGCAAACGAAATCCAAGGATTCATAACAACGGCAACTCCCCATCGTGAACTGACTGATGTGCCAGGACTTGGGATTAATGAGTGAATCCTTTCCCACATTCTGAGCAGGTGAATGGCCTCACCCCAGTGTGAACTCGCAAGTGACTCTGTAGCTTGGCTGAACGAGTGAATCCCTTCCCTCATTCTGAGCAACGGAACGGCTTCGCCCCAGTGTGAAATCGTTGGTGTCTCTGTAGGTTGGATGACTGAGTGAATCTCTCCCCACAGACTGAGCAGGTGAACGGCTTGTCCCAAATGTGAACTCGCTGATGACTCTGTAAGTGGGATGGCTGAGTGAATCCCTTCCCACAGACTGAGCAGGTGAACGGCTTCTCCCCAGTGTGAACTCGCAAGTGGCTCTGTAGGGTGGATGACGTACTGAAGCCCCTCCCACAGACTGAGCAGGTGAATGGCTTCTCCCCTGTGTGAACCCGCAAGTGACTCCGTAGGTTGGATGACTGAGTGAATCCCTTCCCACAGACTGAGCAGGTGAACGGCCTCTCCCCAGTGTGAACTCGCAAGTGACTCTGCAGGTTGAATGACTTACTGAATCCTTTCCCACAGACTGAGCAGTTGAACGGCTTCTCCCCAGTGTGAACTCGCAAGTGACTCTGCAGGTTGGATGACTGACTGAATCCTTTCCCACAGACTGAGCAGGTGAACGGCTTCTCCCCGGTGTGAACTCGCTGATGTATCTGTAGGGTGAAAGATCGGGTGAATCGCTTCCCACATTCTGAACAAATGAAGGGCTTCTCCCCAATGAGAACCCGTTGGTGTGCCATTACGTCAGATGATTTAGTGAATCCTTTCTCACAAATTTAGCAGATCACCAGTCTCTGCCCTTTGTGAACTGACTGGTGTTTCCGCAAGTGGGAAGACCAATTGAATTCTTTATCACACACCGAACCGGTGACTGGCCTTGCCCACTGTGAACTTGCTGATATACCTTCAGTTGAGATGACCGAGTGAAAATATTGCCACTGTCTGAGCAGGAGAACGGCCTTTCTCATTTGTAAAATGACGGTCGTGCCAGTTGGTCAGATGACCGAATGAATCCCTCCCCACAGTCTGAGCAGGAAGGATGGTCGATTGAATCCCTCGCTCCACTTCTTAAATATCTGGACAGAGACAGCAAAACTGGCGCGCTGTGTTTGAGATTCCTGGAGACAAATTCCTTCTCTTTTTAACCTCTGAAATGATTTACAAAGTCCATCAATGGCTGTAGGACAACATTTCAGATGAGATTGCTTGAGTCTCCAAGTTTTGCTCTGGCTGTTCCTCACAGTTACAATGTGGTTGAACCCAAGTTGGACAGATAAATCATCTCCTGACTGGGCAGAGAGCTGGTATCGGGAATGACCATCAATTCCCCGATGTTCTTCCTCTTTCTATAAGAATGGGGCATTTCTGCCATCTGCAATTTGTACCCTGGCTCAGTTTGACTCTCTCCATTGGTATTATTCCCTCTTCCTGCTGAGCTGCATGGGCGCCTGGCCCCTCAGTAACTGAAACACTCTCATGCAAATTGTCTTTCTTGACGTGCATCTTGGATTTTCTTTCACGTATTTTTAACTTAAAGTTCCGCAATTTTAACGCCATATAAAAAATGAGATGAATGTTTGGTCTGCACAGTTGTTAAAAGGACTTAGAGTGAATATTAGTATTACTTCAGGTTCTTGTGGAAAATTACAATACAGTAACAGACCATTTGGGCCCTCTGGTTTGTGCTGAACTAATTAAATTGCCCACTCCCACATCCGTGCCATTCAGATACCTACACTAACCTCTTAAATGTCGAAATCGAGCTCGCATGCACCACTTGTGCTGGCTGCTCATTCCACAGCCGGATGACCATCTGTGTGAAGAAGCTTCCCCTCATGTTCCCCTTAACGTTTCACCTTTCACCTTTAACCCATGGCCTCTGGTTGTAGTCCCACCATATCTCAGTGCTGAAAGCCAGCTAAGGGGAGTAGGGGGCGACCGTGGATGACAAGGAAAGTCAAGGACAGTATAAAAATTAAAGAGAAGGTGTATAACATAGCAAAGATGAGAGGGAAGCGAGAGGATTGGGATACTTTTAAAGAGCAACAGAGGATAACTAAAAAGACAATACTGGGAGGAAACACTACATTCTAAATTCTCCTTCTAAATTCCTGTATATACAAGCCTGGCTTTCCCGGCTTCTGTTTGATTCTTACTGAGAGAGAGAGAGAGGGGCCGAACTATTTGACTGTGCAGCGTGTTTACACTTACTTGCTGCTTGTGTTTACATTGCTCGCAGTTTGTTTTCTTTAAGCAAGGACAGTCACAAACACAGTCAGCCATAGAGAAAGAAAGAAGATGGATAGCTCGAAACAAAGGCCACTGTTTGGACTCTCCTTTGCCCACAAGGTGGGTTGATTATTGATCCAGCCTATACCGAATGCGTGATTGTCACTTTGATTGACCCATTGGAGTTGATCTGTTGGTTTGGGAGCATTCTGTGAGGACCACTTGGCTACCACTTTTGTTAACCCTTAGCTGGATTCGGGTGTGTTATGTGGTAAACACTTGTGAGAAGGGATATTCTGTGGAAATCACTGTCAGTAATACTTTGTGTGTTGGATCTGGATTGGGAGTACCTTGCGGAATCTACCTGTGTGTTAACCCTTGCTTGGGTGGCAGTTCCTTCTGAAGACAGTACTCCTGTGATAAACTACTTTTGGTGATAATTCGTATGTGGATTTAGAACAACGACGGATAAGACCTATAGCGACTGTTACCCTGATTTATCACTGTGGAATTTGTGGAATTCAACGTAATTGTCTTCTCTCGACATTCACCTTGGATTCCAAATATCTCTCTCTCGTCATTGATTCCGTGGATGAACTGAATTTCATACTTCAACATCTCGAGACTTTAAGCTTGGTGTTCCCTGAGCTCAGTGGTTTGGGAGTTATATTTACACATATGTGTACTCATATCACGTTTAGCTGTTGATTATTTTGCTTAATTTATAATATTATAAGTAGAGACAAATAAACACAGTGGTTTTAACATCAAAACCACACTCCAGGTGTGGTCTATTCCTGCTGGTTCATTTAAACCGTTACGGGAACGTAACAGAGGTGTTCGTGTTTATGATTTTCCAGGAGCCCCCATATTAACATCTTTCTGTCTCTCTGTCACACCTATACCCAACAGGTAGAACCAGGGACCAGCTGGGCTTGTGCCGGAATTCTGCAGCATGGTAAAACTATGATTCCAATGTCTGTAATCCTGCTCAACCAGAGTGAGGAACTCTCAGCCTGGGCTTCCTCAAATAACACCCGGGGAAGAGTGTGCGGACCTGTGGTCCAGTCACAGATCTCTATGGCTGTCGGTGTTTTGAGGAATGGAATCTCAGGCCCCCACCAAACAGAACTTCCTATACTGGGAAACATGCATCCGGGCCATAACTGCAGTTGCCCAGTAGCCGAGAGGAATAACTGAGACTGAGCGATTTTGCATGATCGCTTTTCTCTCCTATAGAGTAGCCGGGGATTCACGAGAGATAATCAATTTGCCTACAAGCACTTGAGGAGCTGGCCAGAATACTGCAGGGGCCCTGACAGAAACACAGGCCCAAGTAACAGAAATAGCCACTGAAATGATTGCAATCCGGCAAACAGTCGTACAGAATCGTACTGCTTTAGATTTTACCCCAGCTGAGAAAGGAGGAACCTGCGCTATTATTGACACAGAATGCTGCACCTATATCGCTGATGAGTCTACTAATGTTACAGCCCTCTCCAAGCACACTGCCAAGGAGACTGACAGCATCAAGAGAGTAGTGCAGGATTTACACGGGTTCACCGAAGGGTCGAAATGGTGATCTTGGAAGACCTGTCGGTAATATATGGGGCATGATATTCCGTTATGTACAAATGGTTGTACATATCATTGTTATAATTACTGATGTATGCCGTTTTTACCCGCTGAGAAGTCAATGCTGTACTTGGTTGCTTTCACTGTAAAACGTTACTGCTTTGTTGATCATGTAATGACCTAAAGGAAGGAATGATAAAGTATGGAAAAGGGTTAACACTACATCAAAAAATAGCAGCCTGTTTTACTGAAAGAAACTGCTGATGATCAACCAAAGTTCTAAGCCGTGCTGAGCCATATTTCTTCTGGAGGGTAGCTAGCTAGGGTTTCAGGATGCTTATCTCCTTGTGCACTCATGTGTAGAGATAGGACAGCGTCAATCTGTTCTGTGTGTGCAAGCCATTACGACTAATTTGTAATTTGTCTTTAGTGTCTGCCATGTAGTAAATATTTTTGGCTCCAGCTTGTCTTGTGTGGGGAGTATCTGGACAGATATACCTGAGGTATGAGGGGAATTGGTGAATAGGATGGGAGCATTCACAGACTGTTCCTGTCTGAGTGACGAACTAAGCCAGTCCTGCTCGGAGTGGATTGTTCAAACGTTAATTTATTATCAAAGCAGTTATTCATAAATAACGCTGAGATGTTTTTCTTCTCCAGAGAACCACGAAACGAAGAAAACATGAAAGTCGCTCAGAGAGAAAAAAAAATGAAACTCCCTCCCCACCCGCCGCATCAAAAAGGACGGCATCCTGATCATCAACCCCCAAAACCCACCCCACCCGATCAAAAGGGAAGAAAAATATCGACACCCGTTAAAAAACACCCCCCCTTCCGGTAAGATGGCGATTGCTTAGCTGCTCCGAACTTTTGTTCCGTTACTGTCGCTATCTTTGCACTAAATGTCTCCATTTTTTAAACCTTAGTCGGGAACTTTTTCGGTACCTCTTACTTGCCTGTGAACACATCTAACTTACAATGTCTAGCAAGAGTTCTAAATCTGGGAGAAAGGAAGCTCCGGCTCTCTCAGACGAGACCCTGGCTGCGCTCGGTCAGCTCCGAGACGAAATTTTAAAGGAATTCAAAACCGCTTTCAAGCAGTTGGAGGTCCAGGTTGATCAAATCAACAACAAGGTGGGCAAACATGCCCAACACTTATTTCGCATCGATTCGACTTCTGAAGATTTAGAAAGCCGTGTTCGATACTTGGAGACTCTCTGTTCCAGGTTGGAGGAAAAGTGTAACAAACTCCTTTTGAAAACGGTGGATCTCGAAAATCGCAGCAGACGCTGCAATCTTAGAATTCTTGGATTGCCAGAGGCCACCGAACAGGGATCAACAGTGAAGTTTTTCGCCGAGTTTCGCTGTGAGATATTCGGGAAAGATTTGCTCCCGAACCCGCCTGAGCTCGAATGGGCACGCCGGGTCTACGTTCCCCCCGGAATTCTGGGCAACCGCCCGCGACCAGTAATCTTGTGCTTCCATCAATACCAGGTAAAACACCGTCTGATCGTAGAGGCACGTCGCAGAGGTTCTTTTATTTTCCAGGATACAACCATTCGCTTTGTGGAATATTTTGCACCCCAGACCTTAAAGATGCGCGCTGAGTTTAAAGGTGCAATGAAAATGCTTTTTGATCGTGGTTTTAAACCTTCGCTTCGGTCCCCTGCTGATCTACGAATCAAACTTAACACTGGGAAATACAAATGGTTTAAGTCAGCCAAGGAAGCTGAAGCATTTGTGGCAAGTCTTCCGGCTATCCAGCCATCTTCGGAACCCGATCAGACCTCCTAAAATGGTGGATAAGTACCTCTCGTAGTAAAATTACTTTTTCTGGACTCAGACTTTACTTGAATCATTCATACATTATTCATCGAAACTCTAAGGGCTGTTGACAATCTCTCCCTGGATTTGGTGTGTGTCTAATCTATCATTTATTGTTGGACAACTTTATCTACAGAGTTCCACTGACTTTAACTTGTTTTGGAGGTTTGAAGTCTTCAGTGAAGGCCTTCCTGTTTGTTGGTTCATAGTTTAATTGCCGATCTATTTTTCCTTATTTTTATATTTATTTATTTTATTACACTTTTTTCTTTTCTTCACCCCTTTTTTCTAATTTCTGAATTTTTTTCTCTCTTCTCTGTAAGTGGTTGATAAATACTCGTCTTGAATTTATAATTTTACCCTTCCTCTCCATTTTTATCCTTTTTTTTCCTTTCTCTTACTTTATTCTTCTATAATTTTTTTCGCTGGCAGGTTAGGTTTGGTCCTCTTCCGATTTTCTCTGTATTAAGATTTATATTCCTGCAGATGTTGTTCTAATCTGTAGTTATGTTTTTTTTTAGTGCATAAACTAGTTACTATTTATTATAGCATTTACACGGAACTGCTGTTAATGACACAGATCTGGAAGTTGTTTTGGGTTAATTTTTTTTGGTAGAGCTAGCTACTTGTTTTGGTCGCCGTCTAGTTTTGGGTTGTTTGGATGGAGTGGGTTTTCTAGTTCCAACATCACTCACTGTATATACTATATCTCTTTATTGCTCAGGACATGTACTTGTTTTGATTTTACGAATCTATATTTACATCTCTGCTCCCAGACTGTTATTGTACCGCTTGACTTTTTTATATGCCTTCTGCCTTTTATGCATTAGTAATCGATAATGGCTAGTGCACTTAAATTCGTGAGCTGGAACGTAAAGGGATTGAATCACCCTGTTAAAAGGAGGAAGGTATTCTCACATATCAAACAACTCAAAACTGACATTGCTTTCCTTCAAGAAACTCATATTCGTTGTTCTGATACCTCCCGGCTTTTGTCAAGGTGGGCGGATCAGCATTTTCATTCATCCTTTACCGCTAAAGCTAGGGGTGTCTCCATTCTTATTAACTCAAATATTCCTTTTGAACTCCATAATAATATATCTGATATAAATAGCCGTTTTATTATAGTTTCTGGCAAACCATATAACACTAAAGTTGCACTAGCAAACCTGTATGCCCCCAACTTTGATGATGTTAATTTTTCGAACGGTTTTTTTCCTCACTACCAGACTTAAACTCATACTCTCTTATACTGGGTGGTGACTATAATTGTTGGTTAGATCCCAATTTGGATCGATCGTCCTCTGTTACTAGACCACCTACCAAATCTGCCTTAGCTATCCAATTGTTTCTCTCTAATCATGGTATCTCTGATATATGGCGTTTCCTCCATCCTACGGAGAGAGATTATTCTTTTTCCTCACATGTTCACCATAACTTCACTAGAATTGATTCTTTCCTACTCGATAACCAACTTATCCCATTTGCCCACTCTTGTGACTATCAGAGTATACTGATCTCTGACCATGCCCCAATTACTCTCTCTCTGAATTTGCCTGGTCTCCCTCAGAGGAATAAACACTGGCGGTTTGATTCAACTTTACTATCGGATGACGATTTTTAAAAATTTATTAAGGATCAGATAACCTTTTAGTTAAACACTAATACATCACCTGAAGTGCCATCCCAGATTGTCTGGGATGCCATGAAAGCATATCTGAGGGGGCAAATAATCTCTTACACATCAAATCTCAACAGAAGATCCCGTGCAGATCGATTAGACCTCATGAACCAAATTAAAGAATTGGATCAAATATATGCCCAAACTAAGAACCCTGAATTATACAAGAAGCGTGTTGAACTCCAAACTAAATTTAACCTTCTGTCCACTCAACCTGCCGAACGCCAACTTCTCGAAAGCAAGAGACGCTTTTACATTCATGGGGATAAGTCTGGTAAATTTTTAGCCAATCAGCTGAGGCGTTCCAAAGCCAAACAACATATTACAAAGATCCGGAAGGAGAACGGAGACTTTACATCGGATCATTGAGAAATTAATGACGTATTTCAAAATTTTTATTCTCGGCTTTATTCCTCTGAATCTCTGAATGGCAATATCTCTGTTGATCAATTTTTAAAGAATCTGAATATTCCTCACTTTCATCTGACTTCAAAGCCAAACTCAATGTGCCTATGTCATTAGAAGAAATATCTACTGCAATTTCTGCATTGTCCTCACGGACATCTCCTGGACCTGATGGGTTCCCTGCAGAATTTTACAAATCATTCTCTTCTCTTCTTTCTCCTCAGTTACTTTCAGTATTATCTGACTCGTTTAATAACGGCAAACTGCCACCCTCTTCCAGTGAGGCATCTATTATTCTTCTTTTTAAAAAGGGCAAAGACCCAACAGAGTGTTCCTCTGAGAGCCGATCTCTCTGCTCAATGTTGATGTAAAGATCTTAGCTAAAGTTTTGGCTCATAGATTAGAAACCGTCATTCCCTCCATTATCTCTGATGACCAAACAGGCTTCATTAAAAACCGTTTCCCTTTTTTTAACATTCGGCGTTTATTTAGTATCTTATACTCACCTCCAACTGGGATTCCTGAATGTGTTATTTCCCTCGATGCGGAGAAAGCATTTGATCGTAAAGAGTGGAACTACCTTTTTGCAGTTTTAGAAAAATTTGACCTTGGCCAAAGTTTCATCTCTTGGATCCAATTGCTGTACCTGTGTCCTACTGCCTCTGTTTTAACCAATTGTTAGAAATCCCAAGTATCTAATCTCAAACGTGGGTTTGAGATTAAGGGATGCCCCTTAAGTCCCTTTCTCTTTGATTAGGCTATGGAACCTCTGGCGATAGCATTTCGAAACAGCCCTGAATTGACTGGGATTTTGAGGGGGGGTGTTGAGCATAACGTTTCTCTCTATGCTGATGACTTATTACTCTTTCTCTCAAATCCGTCTACCTCTAATGTTTTCACTTCTTGACCAGTTTAGCCAGATCTCTGGCTATAAACTTAATTTACATAAGAGTGAAATTCCCCCAATTAATAAAGAAACACAAGAACTAACATTTCATGATCTCCCTTTTAAAGTAGTCCATAATCAATTTACTTATCTTGGAATTACAGTCACAAGGAAGTTTAAAGATCTCTTTCGTGAAAACTTTGCCAACCTTTCATATGCTATAAAACAGAGTCTGGTACAATGGTCACCCCTATCTATGTCTTTGGTAGGTCGTATTAATGTTGTTAAAATGTATGTTCTCCCCAATTTTTTATACCTATTTCAATCTATCCCAATTTTTATTCCTAAATCTTTTTTTGATTCCTTAGACTCTATTATTTTGACATATCTGTGGCAGAATAAGCGCTCCAGAATTAATAAAATCCATCTCCAAAAATCTAAAAAAGAGGGTGGCATGGCTTTACCTAACTTTCGTTTATATTATTGGGCAGCTAATATAGGTTGTGCTACCTTCTGGTCTTTCTTCCATGGCCAACCCGAGTGCCCTAACTGGGTGGTGATGGAGCTGAGCTCCACCAAAGAATTATCTATCTCTGCAATTCTTGGCTCTGCACTCCCTAGCAGTCTGCCCAGATCAGTAGCTAATCCTCTTGTTAGACACACTTTGCGTATATGGGCTCAGATCAGGAAATGCTATGGTTTCCAGGGGTTTTCCGTTTCCAGCCCTAATGCTCATAATCACCTTTTTTTACCTACTACATACGATTCAGCATTCCAGGTTTGGTATAGGAAGGGCATTAGACATTTTGAAGATCTTTTCATTGATAATCGCTTCACTTCTTTTCAGCAGCTCTCTGTTAAGTTCAATCTGCCCAATGCTCATTTTTTCAGATATCTCCAAATCCGACACTTTATTGCTCCTTTAATTCCTAACTTCCCTGAAATGTCTGCGAAAAATGCTATGGGCCTATTTATTTCCATGAATCCACTAGGTAAAGGCTTAATATCAATCATCCGAGGTAAACTAGCGGCCTTACGACGGGCCCCCATGGATAAATCAAAATGGCCTGGGAGCAGGATTTAAATATCTCCTTATCTGAGGAGAGCTGGGATTCAGTTCTCAAATCGGTTAACTCAACCTCTCTTTGTGCTCGCCACTACCTTTTACAGTTTAAGATTGTTCATCGAGCCCATATGTCTAAATCTAAACTATCTCGATCTTACCCTAGCGTTAGTCCGCTCTGTGATAAATGCAAGAGGGGCGTGGCCTCTCTCATCCATATGTACTGGTTCTGTCCTAGCTTGGAGAAATTCTGGAAAGATATCTTCACTACGTTATCGTGCATTCTGAATCAGCACCTAGAACCAAACCCCTTAATTGCTATGTTCGGTTTTTGGGGCAAGACAGATTTATGTCTGGGTCCGACCAAATGCCGAATATTATCCTTTGCCTCTCTCCTGGCTAGACGCTTGATCCTCCTCAGATGGCGAGATGTTGCCCTGCCCACTCATGCTCAATGGCTTAACGACATCATGGCCTGTTTGGACCTCGAAAAATTCATTATTCAGTTCTCAATTCGGATCTAAAGTTCAATAAGGTCTGGGGAACTTTTATCGAGTACTTTCATAACCTTCCTCTTGACTAGGGTTATTTTTTCTCTTCGGTCCTTTGCTTTCAGCTCATTTTTTTCTGGTAGAAGGCATTATTACCCTCTGTTGCTGAGTATATTCACAGTCTGGGAGTTTGGCTATCCTGACTTATACTCTCTATATTGTGTTGTGGTTGGACTGGAGTTGCTGTTGTTTTTTCTTGTGTTGTGGGGCTTGGGGAGGACACTAAGCTTACTTGTCTTTAATTCAGGTGTTTTTTTTTTTTGCTAAACTCTCTTCCTTTGTAGCATATTGTTGTTGCATGCTTGATTTTGCACTGTTTTAATGTTCCTCATTGGGATTTGGGGTTTTTAACTTGTAAAATGTTTTGAAAAACTAATAAAAACTTTTTTAAAAATCTAATATTTTATTTATCCAAGAAGACTGTGTCAGATATTAATGGTAGAGTTTTAATTGCTAAAGGAACAATTTGTAATAGAAAAATTGCCCTGGTTAATCTCTATGGACCTAATGTAGATGATACTTCTTTAAAAAAATGCTTTATTACAGGATTTGAATGAATATATGTTGTTAATGGGGAGTGAATTCAACTGCTGTTTAGATCCGTTGATTGACGACAGTTCAACAAATCAGCGGCTTCCGAGTTGTTCAGCATCACTTGTTAACTCATTTTTAATTGATTTTAGCCTGGGTGCAATTTGGAGACATTTAAATCCCAATGATAGAGGTTATTCTTTTTTTTCACATGTTCACAAAAATATTCGAGAATCGATTATTTTATAGCTGATCCCCGATTTTTGTCCAAAGTTCAGAAATGTGAATATGATGTTATCGTTCACTCAGATCATGCACCTTTAAGCTTAACTTGGGAATTGAATGACATTGTTATTGCTAATTTGCCTTGGCGTTTTCCTGAAAATGATTACAAATTTCGGACTTTATCAAATTTATTGAGACTCAGATAAAAGAATATTTTTTTTTATTTTTAACAAGACCGGAGATGTGTCGAAATTGATTATATGGGATACATTTAAAGCACTTTTCGGCGGTCAGATAATCTCCTATTTAGATAAGCTGAAGAAACAGTAAAAAAAAACAGATTTAAATAAGATTGCAAAACAAATTGAAGACCTGGATAATATTTATGCAATTTCTCGAAACATTAATTTATTCAAACAAAGAGTTGAACTCCAATCACAATGTAATTTATTGCTAAGTTATCCTACTGAAAGAAGGTTGCTTAAACTGAAAATTCAATTTTATGTGTTCGTGGATAAAAGAAATAAGCTATTAGCATCTCAATTAAAACAGATAGAACTAAAAGACATTTTAAAAATTCGTAAGGGAAACGGTACTTCACCATGTAATTATGAAGATATCATTAAAACTTGTGAAGACTTTTACAATGAACTTTATAAATCTCACTTTCCAGTTGATTCTTCTAAAATGAATGCCTTTTTACAAAAGATCCTGGAATTTCTGTTGAAGACCAAGAAACTGTTGAGCTCCTATTACGGAAAACGAAATTCATAAAGCTATTGTTTTCCTATTCAATCTGGCAAAGCTCCTGGACTGGATGGTTATTCTGTAGGATTTTACAAAGAATTTGAAAAATTGCTTTCTCCATATATTTTGGAAATGCATAAACCTACATCTTTGATAGGAGAGTTACGTCCCACATTTAATATAGCTTCTATTTTGCTTTACTTCTTAAGAAAGATAAAGACCCTACTGACTATGCTTCATATAGTCCTTTTAAATTATTAAATGTGGATGCTAAAATTCTTTCAAATATAATGGCTAATCAGCTGGAGAATTTCCAGCTAATATTGTCTCTCAAGACCAAACAGGTTTTGTAAATGGCCGTTATTCCTTCTCTAATGTTTGGAAACTGTTAAATGTAATATATTTATCCTTCTCTAAGACGCCTCAATGTGTTATCCCTCTCGATGGTGAAAATGCATTTGACAGAGTTGAATGGAAATACCTATTTAACGTTTTAGTGAAATTCGGCTGAGGTATTAATTTTAATAAGTGGATCAGAATGATATATAAAAAAGGTCTATTGCTATTCTTATTACTAATAATTGCACATCTCGTTTTTTTCTTCTTTTCGCGGTGTGCAAGACAACAATGTCCGTTAAGCCCTTGCTATTTACTTTGATGTTGGAACCATTGACTACTGCACTTCGTGAAGCTAAAGATAGTCATTGAATTTTCATAAATGAGACTGTTCATAAGATCTCTCTTTATGCTGACGATCTCTTAGTATATATTTCGAATCCCGAAGTATCCATTCCTTTTAATATTGAAACTATTAAGCAAATTTGTAAAGTTGTCGTGATATAACCTAAACCTTCATAAGAGTAAATTATTTCCCCTAAATGATTCTACCTCTATATATGACTCGTTTAAATATTTAGGTATTATTATTACTAAAAATTATCAAGATCTCTGAAAAGCTAATTTGGGTCCTTTACTGCAATTTATGAAGCAATTATTTTGTAGATGGAATCCACTTAAACTTAAACTGCCGAATTCATGCAGTTAAAATTATGATTTTACAAACTAATCAATTGTGTTTCCCCCTCGAAAGTGAAGAACCACGCATTCCCAACGTTTAATACATCCGAACTACTTTTGGCTTCTCTCGGAACCTGATCATATCAATGTGCAGACTATCCATATCCAAAATTAATCTACTTTTCAGATTAGTGCGATCATTAAAATGAACTTCGCATCGCTGTGTCCCCTCGTCCAACCCGGTGGTATAGAGGGTGAACTGTTGTGGACCTTGATCTAACCCGCTTAGTATTCCGCTCACCATTGAAGGTCAACCAGAGGAACATCAGTGGGACGAGTATCGCTGAGACAATGGGGTTTGTAGGATGAGAGATGGAGTCAGAGAGAGGAGGGGGCGGCGTCAGAGGGAGCAGGGATGCTCAGTGGTAGGAGGGGGAACGGTGGCCCATTACAAAATCTATAGTGTATTCATCTCTCATCTATTCTCGCTTCTCTGCCACCTGTATGGTAACTTCGCCGTCATTCTGCTCTGCTGATAGCCACCGGACTGTCACCTTTCTCAAACAATGTTGGTCTAGGGGCGGTGTGATTTCGGTCTCAGCAAACCAGAAAGTTGGGAGTTTCCCAATAATGGAATGCCGACTTGAGCAATGGCGGTGTAAATATTACTCATATGCAGGTGTGCATCGGTAAGGTATAGCAGATTATACACCGCATAGAATTATAACGTAAGTATGTTTACGAATTCCAGCTTCAGCGAACAGTTATCAAGAGGAAACGAAGAAAAATCAAAGGGTCAATTAACTCTCAAAGATGCATCTCACACTGATGGTTTCTATGCTCCGTGTTTTTCACCCATTTTTTTCCCTTTTGATTTGAGAGGGGAATGGTGTTTGGAGTCGATATTTTGCTCAGTTTTGCGCGGGGCAGTAGGGATGGGGGTTGGTGATCGGGATGCTTTTCCTTTCCGTGCGGTGTGAGGTTGATGTTTCTCTCAAAAATGCTTTTCTATTCCCTCCTCGTCTCGTTCCTATCTCGGTAGGTGCACAGATGGGAAGGGGTGTGGAAGGCTAATGTTCCGGTGCACGCCGGGAGGAAGAGCCTGGAAAGCAGGTCGGCACAAATTGGAAGGAACAAGGACCATAGAACCATAGAACATTACAGCACAGAAACAGGCCTTTTGGCCCTTCCTAGCTGAGCCGAACTATTGTTCTGCCTAGTCCCACAGACCTGCATCTGACCCATATCCCACCACTCACCCCTGTACCACGTTATTCTTAAATGTTAGAAATGAGCCCTCTTTTACAACTTCATTTGGCAGCTCATTCCACACTCCCACCACTCTCTTAGTGAAGAAGCCCCTCCCCCAGGGTTCCCTTTAAATTTTTCCCCCTTCACCCATAAACCATGTTATGTGGATATATTTATCCCTTCGCCCAGTGGTAAAAGCCCGCTTGCATTCAGTCCATCTATACCCATCATAATTTTATATCCCTCTATCAAGTCTCCCCTCATTCTTCTACGCTCCATGGAATAAAATCCTAACTTATTAAACCTTTCTCTGTAACTCAGTTTCTCAAGACTCGGCAACGTAGCTGCAAACCTGCGCTGCACTCTTTCAACCTTACTAATATCCTTCCTGTAATACGGTGACCATATCTGCACAGAATACTCCAAACTCGGCCTCACCAATGCCTAAAACAACCTCACAATGTATTCCAACTATCATACTCAACACTTCGATTTACAATGTTCAATGTACTAAAAGCTCTCTTTACTACCTTATCTACCTGTGACGCCACTTTTAGGGAATTATATATCTGTATTCCTAAATCCCTCTGTTCTACTGCACTCCTCAGTCTCCTACCTTTCTCCTTGTATGTTGTAACTTGGTTTTCCCTTCCAAGGTGCAATACCTCACACTTGTCTGCATAAAACTCCATCTGCCTTTTGTCAGCCCACATTTCCAGCTGGTCCAGATCCCTCTGCAAGCTTTGAAAACCTTCCTCACTGTCCAGTACACCTCCAATCTTTGTGTCATCAGCAAATTTGCTGATCCAATTTACTAATTTATCATCCAGATCATTGATAAAAAATGACAAATAACAATGGACACAGCGCTGATCACTGTGGCCTCCACTCAGAGAAGCAATACTCCACTACCACTCTCTGACTTCACCCTTTGAGCCAATGTCTAATCCAATTTAATACCTCACCATTTATACCTAGCGACTGGATCTTCCTAACTAACCTCCCATGCGGGACCTTGTCAAAGGCCTTACTGAAGTCCATGTACACAACATACACTGCCTTACCTTCATGCAATTTCCTTATAACCTTCTCGACAAATTCTAATAAATTTGTTAAGCATGACCTACCAGGCACAAAGCCGTGTTGACTCTCCCTAATAAGTCCCTGTCTATTTAAATACTTTCAGATCTCATCTCTTAGTACTCCTTCCAATAATTTGCCTACTACCGGCGTCAAACATACCGGCCTATAGTTTCCCGGGGTCAGTTTGTGTGCCTGCTCTTCGATAACCCTACAGCCTCTCCCTAAGAATCCTGCCGAGTAACTTACCTACCCCTGAAGTGAGGTTGCTCTAAGTTTTTCAGGAGTACCCATCCCGCTTCTAAATTAACAATAACATTTATAATTAGCTTTCTGGAATCTTGACGGAAGTGTAGAGCGACTGGGTTTGTTTTTTTTTGGAATCAAAGTAAAGGTCTCCGACTTTTGTTATAAACTGGAAAGTCACGGACCTGTGCTAATCGCAAAATCCTACGAGCCTGCGTTGACTGCGCACTCATCCCAGAATTCAGACCCACCATTACAACCACACGGTGCACTATTTCCCGAGGCGGTGAATGTGAGGATCTGGGCCCGGACTGGAGACACTGCTGCCGCCTCCAGACTCCGCTCAGTGCGCGGCTTGATTAATGAACTGAATCACCGAGGTGAACGGATATTTCACCGCGCTGATCACCTGCTCCCTGAATTTCGACTGAGTCACTGCGTAAATAAATGTGTTCGTGCAGCAGCTGAAATTCTTCAGTAAGACTCCGACCATGTGAAAGATCCATTCAGAATCATTGAAATACATGAATCGTATTACTGTGATCTCATAATACATGAAATTTAACACCCACGTCATCCACAGGAGGATGAAGCTGCCGGAGAGGGTGAAGAGTAAAACCACAGACCTCCTCCGGCTCTCCATCTCCGGGTCTCTGCTGTTCTCCCCCTTGCTCTGTCCCCTCAGACCCTTACGGACCCGACTGGCCACGACAATATGTCTGACCGTCAGAGCGTTGAGCAGCAGAATCACAACGAAAGGAATGAACGGATTTAAAACTGTGCAGAGCCAATCGTATACCACCCACCCGAGTTCAGTGAAAGTATTGGCCTTGAGTTCACAGAGCCAGGGTACATTGTTAATTATCTGTCCAGGTTCCCAGAGGAAGTAGCGGGGAACGTTTTTCAGAAAGGACAGCACGCCGGTTGTTGTGGCAACCACAGCGGCAGTTTTCCCGGTGCAATATTTTGTTTTCAGCTTCTGACAGCAGATGGCGACAAACCGATCAAAAGTGAATGTGACGGTGAACCAGACAGAGCAATCTGCGGCTGCGATTCTCAGTACCTCCATAACCTTGCACAAAGGGTAAATCCTCAGTAAATTCCACGGAAAATAAGAATTTAAAACTTGACGCATAAGGACCTCTATGACTACAGTGAGCAGATCCCCCGCTGCCATGGCCACCAGGTAGCGAGTGGTGCATGTAGAGAGGCCGCACTTTCCCCGGGACAGAATCACAATCGCCGCTAAATTCACTGCAAAGAGAGAGAAGAAAACAGACACCGGGAATTATTAAACTCATTCTCCGGGAATGGACACATGTTCAGGTTTCAGCCAGAGGTCAGAAGACTAGACGTAGTGAACGGCTGTTCATCCAACACCAAACATGTGTCTCACTGTCTCTGACCCGCCTTCTTCAATGTGTAGATAAGCGACGTGACGGTAATTGTCAGGGTTAAACACGAGCCGTATGAACAGCAGCGATCGGTACTGCAGTTTTCGGGATATTGAACAGACACTCAAAATAACCGTCCGAGACCTTTCTTCGGGGCCGAATGGTGCACCGAGCGAGGTCGGGTCTCCAAGGGAAAGCCAGGGCAACATAGTAACCAGATGCCGAGTGGCTCCGTTAATGGATTACTTCTACAGCGCAGCTCATTTCGAAAACCTAAGTCAGTAGATCAGTGAACTTGAGTTCAGGAGAACGGGCCCAATTATTGCTAAACAGGCAATTGAATCCGTCTGTGTCAGGCTCCACAGGGAGACGTGAAAGACAGTAGCAAGGGTTCAATTTGAACAGAGAAATCGCACCCAGTCACACCATCCCAGAGTGCTGCCCATCCCAAATACTGGGACAACTCTGGAGGCGGTGCCACTGTAATTCTCCTAGTCTCTCCTTCCTGGAGAGCTGTGTTTCCCCAGCATTGGGACACCATGGACAAGGTGCCATTTAACCTTCCCAGTCACACCTTCCCGGAGGATTCCCGGCTCCCAACAGTGGCACATCATGGACAGTGTTTCATTAAAGGACCAAGTATTCACTCCGGTCAATAAGTCATAAACAGTGAGCATCAGAATGTATATCAATGCTAGTCTTACATTCCCAGAGAGCTGCCTGTTCCCAGCATTGGTACCACTCTGAACAAAATTCCATCAAATACAAGAACAACGTTCGAGTCGATCCCGTGAGTTAAAGGAGGGACAAGGGTTTAGTTCAGTTTGTCAGTAAATCTGATAAATCAGAATATTGGAGAGTCAGGATAGATATCACTGAAGGGTATTACTGCCACGAGCATCAAGGGAGAAGCTTGTACAATGACCCCAAACATCTCACACCGGTTTACAGACAGAAGTGCCGAACACGAATAGCTGTGCTCACTCACCAGGAACTCCAATAGCGAGAATGAACACGTTCAGTATTTCATACACAGGCCAGAACCTCTCCAACAATGCAGGCATTTCCTACGGCAAGTGATCTGGCGCCGTGGGCTACAGAAGATCTCTCCGAATGCAATGTCGAGGCTGCACGTAGCTGGGGTTTTAATGCTGTTTCGCGAATCCACGGGGACAGGTTTCAACAGTTTTAAAAAAAAGCATTTTAAAAAATTTATTTATAATTTGATTACGTCAGCCAGGTGCAGTCCCTGGTTGCAACACTGCTCAGTGAATTCATTGTGAAACTGACACAATGGAAATTATGACCAGCAAATGTACCCAATCTTTTCTCAAAATCAAACATAGGTTCGCAGGTTCGTCTTCTAATTTTCTCCAAACTAAGACAATCCATCACTTGAGAGAACCATTGTGACAGAGTGGCAGCCGACGTATCTTTCCACTTCCTAGATATCCTCCAAGCTATCAATGTAATAAACGCAATAACATGTTGGTCAGACCCTGCAGCGGATAGTGAGGTCAGCTGAGAAGATCATCAGGGTCTTTCTTCCCGCCATCACGGACATTTACACCACACGCTGCATCCGCAAAGCAAACAGCATTATGAAAGACCCCACGCACCCCTCATACAAACTCTTCTCCCTCCTGCCATCTGGGAAAAGGCTCCGAAGCATTCCGGCTCTCACGACCAGACTATGTAACGGTTTCTTCCTCCAAGCTATCAGACTCCTCAATACCCAGAGCCTGGACTGACACCTTAATGACCGACTGTCTTGTTTATTATTTATTGTAATGCCTGCACTGTTTTGTGCACTTTATGCAGTCCTGTGTCGTTTGTTGTCTTGTGTAGTTTTATTCTGTGTTGTTTTTTACGTCGCTCAGTCTAGTTTTTGAACTGTGTCATGTAATACAATGGTCCTGATAAACGTTGTCTCAATTTCACTATGTACTGTACCAGCACTTACGGTCGAAATGACAATAAAAAGTGACGACTTGAGTTGACTTGACATAAGACAAAAAAGATACCGCGGATATTTTGAGAATTATTCCAAAGAGCACAGTTAATTTGCTAGGTTGTAAATTAATTTTAAGTGCTTTAGTAATTGTAGAAAAAACTCACTTCCAAAACTGTTCCAGTATAGAACAAGACCAAAACATGTGTGTCAGTGCAGCTGTCTCAGTTTTCCATCTACTATAATAACTATCAACATTAAGAAAGATTTTAGACGATCTCTCCTTCCTCAAATAGTAACAATGTGTAGCGATGTGCTACACACAGAGATAGAAATAACGATACGCAGTTTGTAAGTTGCACTCCAGACGAGTTTATTCAAACGTCGCGGCACTGGCTTTTACCCAGTTCCGTCCCTGCCCTCTCCGGGCGGAAATGATATCAGAGGTGGAGTACAAAAGTCTCTTCCCGCGCGCGGGCTTTCTCCCCTTGCTGGTGAAGAAGAAAGCCCAGCGCCATACTGGGGCTGGCCTCTCTGCCGACGCGCGCGCTAGTTTGTGAGCCGGTTCGCCTGCGTAGAAAGTGGGTCGTCACAGATGTACAATTTTAAGTTGAATCAGTGAATGGCTAGCACAAATCGTAGAAGAGTTAACCAACTTCATAATCCGCCTCCAGTCCTCCGTTAAATTCAGGTTCCTTTTCCCAATCTTGTTTAATCCTAAATAAAGGACGCTTGTCCCATTGTAATAGTAAATTATACATTTTTCCAATGGAACCCTTCACCAAACAGTTCATGCTCATAATAGTGTCTAACAGGGCGTGATCCAATATGTAAGGAAAATTACTTAAATATTTTTGTAAGAAATGTCTAACTTGAAGGTATTGTAAAAAGTGTATGAAAGAGAATATTTATCAATTAATTGTTCAGAAGACATACGTCTATCTGCTTTAAATAGATCCAAAGAAAAATAATTATTACCTTTATTTTTCCAAAGCAGATAAATTGGATCACGCAAAGAAGGCTTAAAAATACGTTGAAAAGGCATTTGATTCGGTTAATTGGAATTTTCTTTACAGAATTCTGTATAGATTTGGTTTCCAAGCCGCAATTATTAAAACAATACAGACATTATATGCCAACCCTACTGCTAGGATTAAAATCAATGGATATTTATCAAATAGTCTTACCCTAGACAGGGTTGTTCATGGTCACCGCTGCTCTTCACATTATATCTGGAACCATTAGCTCAATACATCACACAAAATGAAGATACCAGGGGAATTACTATTAAAGGGACAGAGTGCAAATTGGCTTATACGCGGCTGACATTTCGATCTATCTAGGGCAACCAACATACACTTTACCTAAATCCTAATTTGTTCAACCATTCTCTGTAACTTGGGTGCTGAAACCCAAGTAACATTCTAGCAAATCTCCTCTGTACTCTCTCTCTCTGCTTTGTTGTCAACTTTCCTACAATTCGGTGACCAGAACTGTACACAATACTCCAAATTTGGCCTCACCAATGCCTTGTACAATTTAAATATTCTATCCCAACTCTTATATTCAATGCTCTGATTTATAAAGACCTGCATACCAAAAGCTTTATTCACCACCCTATCCTCATGAAATTCCACCTTCAGGGAACTATGTACCATTATTCCTAGATCACTCTGTTCTGCTGCATTCTTCAGTGCCCTACCATTTACCATGGATGTCCTATTTTGAATAGTCCTACCAGAATGCAGCACCTCACACTTAATGGCATTAAACTCCATCTACCATCTTTCAGCCCACTCTTCTAACTGGCCTAAATCTCTCTGCAAGCTTTGAAACCCCACTTCATTATTCACAATTCCACCTATCATCTGTGTACTTACTAATCCAATTTACCACCCCATCATCCAGATCATTAATGTATATGACAAACAACATTGGAACCAGTATATATCCCTGAGGCACAACACTAGTCACCGGCTCCTACCTGACAAACAGTTATCCACCACTACTCCCTGGGATCTCCCTTCCAGCCACTGTTGAATCCATTTTACTACTCCAATATTAATACCTAACGATTGAACCATCCTATCTAAGCTTCCATATGGAACCTCGTCAAAGGCCTTGCAGAAGTCCAAACAGATAGCATCCACTGCTTTACCCTCGTCAACTTTCCTCGTAACCACTTCAAAAAATTCAATAAAATTTGTCAATCATGACCTTCCACGCACAACACCATGTTGACTGTTCCTAATCAGACCCTGTCTATCCGGATAATTATATATACCATCTCCAAGAATAATTTCCATTAATTTACCCAGCACTGACATCAAACTTACAGGCCGATAATTGCTAGTTTTTCTCTTAGAACCCTTTTTAAACAATCGAACCAAATGAGCAATACGCCAATCCTCCGGCACCATCCCCGTTTCTAAGTACATTTCAAATATTTCTGTCAGAGTCCTTGCTATTTCTAGACTAACTTCCCTCAAGGTCCTAGGGAATAGCCTGTCAGCACCCAGAGACATATCCAATTTTATATTCATTATAAGCGCCACTACTTCCTCTTCTTTGATCATCACAGTTTCCATAACTACCTTTTTTGTTTCCCTTACCTGACACAATTAAATACACTTCTCCATAGTGAATACCAAAGAAAAGAAATTGTTCAAAACCTCCCCCATCTTTTTTGGCTCCACACATAGCTGTGTACTCTGATTCTCTAAGGGAAGAATTTTATCCCTCACTATCCTTTTGCTATCAATATAACTGTAGAAACCCTTTGGATTTATTTACACCTTACTTGCCAAAGCAACCTCGTATCTTCTTTTCGCTTTTCTAATTTCATTTTATTTTTTTCTTTTGACCGTCTTTATATTCCTCGAGCACCTCATTTATCCCGAGCTGCCTATATTTATTGTAGCCCTTTCTCTTTTTCCGAACCAAGTTTCCTATATCCCTTGCAAACCATGGCTCTCTCAATTTTTTTAACCTTTCCTAACAGGAACATAAAGATTCTGTACCTCAACATTTCACCTTCAAGTGACCTCCATTTATTTATTACATCCTTCCCATAAAGCAAATTGTCCCAATCCACTCCTTCTAAATCCTTTCGCATCTCCTCAAAGTTAGCCTTTCTCCAATCAAAAATCTCAACCCTGGTTCCAGTCCTATCCTTCTCCATAATTATATTGAAACTAATGGCATTGTGATCACTGGACCCGACGTGCTCCCCAACACATACCTCCATCACCTGACCTATCTCATTCCCTAACATGAGATCCATCACTGCCCCTTCTGTAGTTGGTACCTCTATGTATTGCTGTAAAATGCTATCCTGCACACATTTTGAAACTCCAAACCATCCAGCCTTTTACAGAATGGGCTTCCTAGTTGATGATGAAAAATTAAAATCTCCGAGAATCACAAACTTGTGCTTACTTGTCCGACATTTTGGTAGGAATAATCCAAATAGGATATACGTGGTAAATGGCAGGACATTGGAGAATGCGGAAGAACAGAGTGATCTAGGAATAATGGTGCATAGTTCCCTGAAGGTTGAATCTTATGTGGATAGGGTGGTGAAGAAAGCTTTTGGTATGCTGGCCTTTATAAGTCAGAGCATTGAGTATAGGAGTTGGGATGTGATGTTAAAATTGTACAAGGCATTGGTGAGCCCAAATTTGGAGTATTGTGTGCAGTTCTGGTCACCGAATTATAGGAAAGATGTCAACAAAATAGAGAGAGTACACAGGAGAATTACTAGAATTTTACCTGGGTTTCAGCAACTAAGTTACAGAGAGAGGTAGAACAAGTTAGGTCTTTATTCTTTCAGAGCCTAGAAGGTTGAGGTGCGACTTGATAGAGATATTTAAAATTATGAGGGTGATAGAGTTAACGTGGATAGGCTTTTTACCATTGAGAGTAGGGGAGATTCAAACAGGAAGACATGAGTTGAGAGCTAGGGTGAAAAGTTTGAGTGTAACACGAGGGGCATTTCTTTACTCAGGGAGTGGTAGCTGTGTGGAATGAGCTTCCAGTAGAAGTGGTAGAGGCAAGTTCTGTATTATCATTTAAAGTAAAATTGGATAGGTATATGGACAGGAATGGAATGGAGGGTAATGGGCTTAGTTCGGGCCAGTGGGACGGGGTGAGAGTAGGCGTTCGGCGCGGACTAGAAATGCCGAGATGGCCTGTTTCCGTGCTGTAATTGCTATATGGCTATAAATATGGTTACTGTAAATATCTGCTATCTCCTTACACATTTTCTCCACCAATTCTCGTTCCCCGTTAGGAGGTCTATAATGTAAAAGTGTTACTACATCTTTCTCATTCCTCAATTCCACCCAAATAGTTTCCCTTGACGAGCCCTCTAATCTATCCTGCCAAAGTACCGCTGTAATATTTTCTCTGGCAAGCAATGCAACACCTCCCCCTCTTGTCCCTCCGATTCTATCATACCTGAAGCAACGAAATCCAGGAATAAATAGTTGGCAATCTCACCCTCCTACAATCATGCTTCACTAATACCTAGAACTTCATATTTCCAGGTATCAATCCATGCTCTAAGCTCATCCACCTTTCTTATAATTCTCCCAGCATTAAAATAAATGTATTTAAGAAACTCTCCACGTCTTACGCTTTGTTTATCCCTAACGGTGGAAACAACTTTACAATCTTCTTTTTCTGCTTTCTCCCCTACACCTTCGGTCTGAGCGCTCCCCTTCTCTATCACTTGCCTATCCTCCCTCACACACTGTCTACAAGTTTTCTGTATTTGTGAACTAACCTCTTCTTTCCTTGACTCTTCAATTTGATTCCCACCCCTCTCCCAACTATTGTAGTTTATAGTTTCCTCAGTAGCCTCAGTAAAACTCCCCGCCAGGATATTGGTCCTCCTAGGATTCAAGTGCAACCCGTCCTTTTTGCACAGGTCTCACCAGGCCCAAAAGAGGTTCCAATAATCGAGAAACCTGACTCCCTGCCCGTTTCTGCAATCCCTCAGCCACGCATTTATTTCCACCTCATTCCATTCCTACTCTCACTGACGCGTTGCACAGGCAGTAATCCCGAGATTACTACCTTTGCGGTCCTTCTTCACAACTCCCTTCCTATATTCTCCTTTCAGGACATCTTCCCTTTTCCGACCTATGTCATTGGTACCTATATGTACCACGACCTCTGGCTCCTGACCCTCCCACTTCAGGATATCTTAGACGCGATCAGAAACATCCAGGACCCTGGCAGCAGGGACTCAAAGTACCATCCGGGTCACCTGTGACTGCGTCCACAGAATCGTCTATCTGACCCACTAACTGTCGAGTCCCCTATTACTACTGCCTTCCTCCTCCTTTCCCTACCCTTCTGAGCCACAGGGCCAGACTCTGTGCTGGAGACATGGCCACTGCCGCTTCCCCCAGGTAGGCCGTCTACCCCCACCCCAAAAGTACTCAGACAGGAATACTTATTGTCAAGGGGTACAACCACTGGGGTACTCTCTAATACCTGATTCATCCCCTTCCCTCTCCTAACCGTGAACTACTTGTCGGCCTCCCGTGGTCCTGCTGAGCATGTGCCTGTAGCTCCTCTCAATCAACTCCTCATTCTCCCTGACCAGACGAAGGTCATCGGGCTGCAGCTCCAGTTCCCTAATAAAGTGCCCTAGGAGCTGCAGCTCGGCGCAACTGGCGCCGATATGGACGTCCGGGAGGCGAGGAGACTCCAGGACCTCCATATCCCACACCGAGAACAATAAGTTCCCCTCACTCATAAATCCCCCTTTCCTCTTGTAACAGGAAAAAAAATGTAACCTAAGTTGCCTCGCTCATTTTCGCCCAAGTCCATTGCGCCAAAGCCCTTAAGCCTTCACTCTGCTCCCGGCTCTCTCCGCAGCCCGCTGTTTAAGACTGTGTTCCTTTAAAATCTTCCGCGCTTCACTACCCAACGCCAGACACCTGCGCAGTACCGCCTCTCTTAAGCCCGATGTGAAGCAAAAAAATCAAAATGTTTCCAGCAGCACTCCCTTACCGATTCACAGACTTCCTTCTCCAACTGAGGCACAATCAGTAGGATATTTATCCTTTTTAAGAATTAAAGAAATAGAAGCCTCATTAAAAAGTAGAGGGTAAATCACATTTCACAAAAGAGTCCTTAAATATTTCCAACATATACGGAGGGAGCAATTTTCTAAATTTTTTAATAAAATTCTATAGGGCAGCTATCAAGTCCAGGGGCCTTACCGGATTGCATTGGGAAAAAAAAGTAACATTATGAATTTTGGCTTCAGTAATTTGTGCATCAAGATTTTTTTGATCCTCAACAGAAATTTGAAGAAAAGCAATCTTTCGTAAAAAGAAACCATTCATTTTAGAAGATTTATAAAGATCTGTATAAAACTCTTGAAAAATATTATTAATTTCTTCATATTCCCAAGCCAGGGTTCCATCTTTCCTACGGATTTTCAAATATTTACCCTTTGGTTCTGGCAGTTTTTAATTGAGATGCAAGCAGTTTGTTATTTTTATCTACAAACATATAATATTGAATTTTTAGCATAAGCAAGTAGCCTTCAATTGGGTGAGATAATAATAAATAACATTGTGATTGAAGTTCCACCCTTTGTTTAAATAAGTCAATATTAAGGGAAAGCCCATAAATATAATCTAAGACTTTAATTTGTTTTGAAATCTTATCAAATTCTACTTTAGTATGTTTGTTTTAAGCTTAGCTGAATAAGAAATGATCTGACCGCGTAAAAATGCTTTAAATGTATCCCATATGATTAATTTAAACATACTCCCTATATCATTCAAAAGAAAAAAAGTATCTTTTATGTGGGTTTCAATAAAGCTAACAAAGTCAGAATTCTGCAATAATCTCTGAGACAAGCGCCAAGTTGGGCGGGCAAGTATGACGTAATCGAATTCGAAAGACAAACTCAAAGGCGAATGATCAGATACAACAATTGAGTCATTTTCACAATTCTTAACAATCGGCAAGAACCGTGGCTAACTATAATATAATCGATCCTCGAAACTTTTCTATAAACATGTGGAAAAAATATACTCTCTCATCAGGCTGTAAATATCTTCACAGTTCAATTAATTCAAAATCGGTTAAAAAGGAATTAATAAGTGACGCAAGCGATTTGGAAGTCGCTGGTTGGTTGAGCTCTTGTCAATCAAAGGATTTAAACAGCAGTTTAAATCTCCGCCCATTATCAATATGCATTCATTTAAATCAGGCAATAAAGCCGTTTTAAAAGAGGAAGGATAATCTAAGTTAGGACTGTACATTTTGACCAAATCATCTTGACTATTACATATTATTCCTTTACCAAATAAAAATCCACCATTAAAATCTGACGATATTTTCTTGAAAGAATAAAATACTGGATTTAATAAATATAGACACTCTTTTAGTTAACATTGAGAAGTGGAGTGAAATGCAAACTGTTCCATAATCTAAAAAATCTATCCTGATCTTCCTCCCTGAAATGCGTTTCTTAGGCAAAAATTGTATCAAGCTGCAATCCATTAATGATTTTAAAAGTCTTTTTTCGTTTGATGGGATGATTCCAACCACGTACATCCCAGCCTATTACGTCAATCCGTTTAAATACCATACTATAATTTTATCCTACTTTACAATGCGCAGAGAACATACAAATAAGGGAAGATCAAAAATGTGGTGATGAAGAATACAACCGCGTAGAAAACCCTCATGTTCCGGAACCAATCACTGGGGAAACAATAGCCTAATTCTAACCACACCCCGCTCTCCCCACAGCCCAGAAAGATGCAACCACCTTATGATAGAAAACCTGTTTCTGTCTCTATGCAGTGATCTGACTTTCACATCTCTGCTGTGTTCAGTCGTTGCCACCGCTCACCGTGACCGACTCTGCTGTCCCTCAGCACCAGGCTCAAATCCTACCAGCGATCACCGTGACACAACCTGAATTTCACCCATCACCCTTCATTCCCATGCTGGGCAAAAGTACGGCCATATCGAAAATATACGCAGCCTCCGCCTGTACACCTGCGCACTAATCCAAATATCGAATCAGCCAATCATGTGGCAGCACCTGAATGCATAAAAGTGTGCAGACAAGGTCAGGAGGATCAGTTCTTGTTGAGACCAAACTTCAGGAAAGGAAAGAAATGTAATTTCACTGAGTTTGACAGTGGAATAATTACTGCTGACAGAAAGGGTGGTTTGAGAATCTGAGAAACGAATAATCTCCTGTGATTGTGAAGCCTGACAGTAACTCAAACTGACAAATGTGTAACTGCGGTGCGCAGAAGACCATCTCTGAACTCACAGACGGTAGGCAAGTTCAAAAGGCGCATTTAATGTCGGAGAAATGGATACAATATACATCCTGAAATTCTCTTTCTTCGAGAACACCCGAAAAAACAGAGAGATGCACAAAAGAATGAATTACTAATAACACGTTAAAACCCCAAAGCCCCCGCCCATCTCCAGCTCCCCTGTCCCACGCACAAGCAACAGCAAAACAACGAACACCATCCCCCCTGCAAATGAAAGCATCAGCACCCCCCCCCCTCCACCGAGGGCTCAGGCCCGCAGCAAAGCATCAGTAAAGACACGGACTTGCAGTATCCCGAAGACTGCGCGTTCACCCGGTATTCGACATACCACAGGCTCTCTCTCCCTAATAAGAGATGTCTCCGTGTCACAGCGAGCGGGGAGACATAACAAACAACTGGCAGCTTGACGATGATAAAAGTCTGCTGCGTCACTTTTTTTCCGAGCTCTGCGCACGGAGTGTCTGCACCAAAAAGGCACATCTCTCCGTGCACACAACCCCCAGCAGCCAACCCGATGCTCCCGATGTTTCGTGTTCTCCAGCGCCGCTGCACTCAGGGGCAACGGCCCAGAATCAGGACGACCCTAGAGTCAGGAAACCTGGAACCCTGAAGGCGCTCTCCTCCTCCAGGCTGCAACCTTAATCGAAAGCGGTCGTCAGTGACGCCCTTAGAGCGGGTCCCATTCTCGCAAAGAACCGAAGTCGTTGTGTAAATCCGGGACAGGGTCTTCAAAGGAACCCCTACTCCCGCAAATGTATAAAAAGAGATATCAACGATAGAAATAAAGCTGCTTCCGAAATATACAAATAAAGGAGTCGCCGTTTAGCGCCATCTGAACTTCACCCTGTCGAAACTTGTGATAGATGGGCGACAGTAGCAGAGGACCACACCCGTACCCAATGAAGTGGCCACTGATGATATATTTACCGACGGATTCCCTACTGCTTCCCTGGGAAGAGGATCGCTCTCGTCACATTGTCTAAAGAATCATTCGAGTTTGTTATCCAAGGCAAGCCCAGCACAAAGCCATGCTGGCTCTCCCTAATTACTCCATGGGTTTCCAAACGATCATGTATACTGTCCCTCAGAATTCTCGCCAGCAATTTTCCTACAACTGATGTAAAACTCTCCGGTCTGACGTTCCCAGAATATTCCCCTTTTCCTTTCTCATGTAGCCAGTCATTCGGGACCTCGCCTGTGCCTAGAGGACACGAACATGCTGGTCAAAACCGCAGCAATCTTTTCCCTCGCCTCCTTCAATAACCTGGGGAGCATCCCATCAGGTCCTGGAGTCATCCACATTAATACTCATTAGGAGGCCCAGCACTTCCTCCTGCTTGATCTCTAAACACCGTAACGTGTTTATACTCTCAGCACTGATCTCCTGGGCCTCCAAGTCGTTTTCCTTGGTAAATACTGAGGCAAAGTACTCATGAAGGGTCTCACGCACATTCTCCGCAGACAAACAAATGTTCCCCAATTATCTCTGAGTGATCCCACCCTCTCCAGAGTTATCCTCTTGTTCTTGATGTACGAATGAAAAGCCTTTGGATTCTCCTGAATCCTACTTGTCAAGGACATTTTCTGGCCCCCCGGCTTTCCTCATTCCCTCCCTTTCTTCTTTCCAGCCGTCTTTATTCTCCTCACCGGCTTCTTTTGATCCTGACTTCGGAAGCTTTACCTACTTCTGCTTTTTCATCTTGACTGCATTCAGCACCTCTCTGGACATCCAAGGTTTTCTTATATTTCCATTCACGTCCTTCCTTCTCACGGGGACACACCATTCCTGAACGATATACTATTCATCTTCAAACACTCTCCCCATGTCTGAGATGGAGATACCTGAGAAAAGGATTTCCCAAAGAACTCTTCGAAGTTCATGCAAATGTGTCCCACTCGAATTGAAAATTCTCCCGCAAGGACCAAACCAGTCTTTGTCTACAGCTAGTGCGAAAGTTAGTGAGATGTGATCACTGTTCCCTAACTGCTCCCCGACTGAGAGGTCAGTCACCTGTCCAGGCTCATTACTCAACACCAGGTCCAGTACGGCCCCTTCTCTCGTTGGACCGCCCACGTATTCATTCACTAAACTGTCACGTCTGCACTTAACAAGTTCAGCCCCATCTGAAGTCCCTGTACTAAGAAAGTCCCAGTTTATAATCGGGTGGGGGAAACGCCTCATGACAACACCCGATATTTCCTGAATCGCATTACATGTCTGCTCCTCACAGTCCCTGGGGCTATTGGTGGGTCTGCAGAACAATCCCATCAGTGTGATTGCACCGTTCCTAGTCCTGGGTCCTGATCGCCTCTTTATAGGAAGGAAGTGGAAGCTTTAGAGAGGGTGCAGAGGAGATTTACGGGGATGCTGCCTCGGTTAGAGGGCATATCTTGTGAGGATAGTTTGTGCGAGTTAGGGCTCTTCCCTTAAGAGCGAAGGAGAATGGGTGGTGAATGAACAGGTATGTACAAGATGATCAGAGGCACATATAGTTGTAAAGGCCTGTCCTGTGTTCGATCTTTCCTCAAATAGGGAGGGCAAAACCGCAGCCAGTACTCCGGCAGCTGCCTCGGCACTACCCTGAAAATATGCCGCATAATCCCTCTGTTCTGAAATTCAATCACTCCAGCCACGAAAGCCGACCTTCCATTTGCCTTCCCATAAGCAGGTGCACCTTCTGCAACTCATAATATACTCACTCTTCCCTCTGACCAAAATCGCGCTGGAATCCCTCACTGTTTAAATAACCTATTGAATTTCCTTTCCAGAGTTGGGAAACTCGCATTCCCAACGTTGTAATCCAGCTGAAAATAGCATTTGTCCTCTCTCTAAATCTAGACATATCAATGTGCAGACTATACATATCAATCATTGAATCAACTTTTCAATTTAATGTGTTACATACTCTGTGGTATCTTGCGACTGTAATATCACCATGACGTAATTGAATGTCTTCTGACGTGATGTAATGGTCTTGTGATGGAGCAGTGATGTATATTCCCGCCAGTGTGAGGTAGCATAATGTAATTTTCTCGCCAGTGAGATGTCATGTTATGGCCTGTTTTCAAAAGGTATAAAACGGGGAAAGCCTGCAGTGACACAGAAGTTTTTGTTGGGACGACGTTTAAGACGTCTGTTACTCCATTATGCTGCATATTTGGTTTCATGGCGGAGCTTTGATTTAAAGTGGAGTTTTGATTCTGACTGTAAGGTACATTGTCGTTGTGCCGGCGGTAATGAAAATCACTGCCAGTTATGTTTGAAGCCTCTTGGATTTAATTTTGAAGTCTGAGTATTGGAGAGTGAAGATTTATCGAGGAACGGAAACACGAATGAGCGAGTAAAGTTGCTGTCGTCGGCGCTAATATAGGATCGACTTAATTTAATACTCGTTCGGAAGAGTAGTCCCAGCATTGTCAAAGCAGAAAGGGCTGTACGCAGCGTTTCGCCAAGGGAAACGTTCAGTTCCATTAAGCCGTTTTTATTTGCTTCGTCGTAAATCCTTTGGGCAAGGCATATTTCGGCTAGGATCAGCAGTAACGTCACGTCGTCGAGGAATTTGTTACTTCAGGGACGTCTCTCTTAACTGACTGTGTAAATCATTTGGACTTTCCCTTTTACCACTTTTAGATTGAGTTCGCATTTATCGCTTTAAGAACTGTTTTCGAATTTATTGCTTTAAGAACTGTTCGAGTTGCCGTGTAACAGTTAACTTCCTGTTAAGTTAGTCGTTTGTTTACTTCTCCTTTTTATAGAGCAGTTTTTAATAAATGTTTTATTGGTTGATTAAAAACCTGTCTATTTTTTATTGTTGCCGTATTGTAACAATTAAGGGCTCCTCCTCTGTGGATGGTGTTCGGCAACAATGAATATTGACGACTTTCTGGCTTTGCCAGTACCCGGAGTTATAAGCGAATGGAAAAATGAGTGATGTATCTGAGATTGCTAGCACGTTGGAACTTGAAGGTATTTTGAAGAGAACAACAAAGCCTGCAAGACAAAGAACAATCGCCTGACACTATAGAAGGTTGGGTGATTTTGATGTAGCGGTTTTAGATATGTTTCCAATCAGTAATCTAGAGTTGCAGTTGCTCATCGAACAAATAATGGTAGATCAAAGTAAAGGGGACTTGGAGCGATGTAGGTTAGAAGCTGAATTTGAACGTGATGGCGGAATTAAGGTTCGGTGAATAGTCCTCTGGTTCTAGGAAGACGCTTGTTGTTGGTCAGGAAATTAATTTGGTTCCTCCATTTAGTAAAACAGAACTAGACAAAAATTTTAAACATTTTGAAACTGTTGCTCTGCTTTCAGAGTGGCCGAAGGAGAAATTGCTAGTGACGTTACAAAGTATAACAAAGGTAAAGCACAACAAGTTTATACTGAGCAAGTATACTGCTGAGCAAGCAATTGATTATGATATTATCGAGCAGCAATACTGAAGGCGTATGAACTGGGTCCGGAAGCATATATAGGACCATGCAGAAATTTGAATAAATCTGTGAAAAAAAAGATGCGGAATTTGCCTACAATAAAACTGCGTGTTTTGAGAGATGGGCTTCCTCTAAAATTGTAAATGGGGACTATAATAAATTGAAACAGTTGATTGTAATGGAAGAAATTAAAAGGAACATCCCTGTTGAAGTAAATACATATTTAAATGGCGGGGGCGCTGCTACATTGCAGGAATCTGATAAATTAGCTGATGAGTATGCTTTAATCCACAAGAATAAATTTCCTCAGTGTAGAACAGATTAAAGGAAAAAATAGCACAGAGTCAAGGTAAACCAGAAAATAAATGAGAACTTAGTAAGAAAGGTAAGGATGAAGGAAAGACACTTTGGTCCCAGTTGTCATTATTGTATGAAACCTGGTCACGTAATAGCTAACTGTTTCCGATTAAAAACGAAGAAGAAGGAAGCACTTCCAGATGCTTCTGTGCAACATACAGAAACACCTTTAAATCCACAGGGTTGGATAAATACAAATAAAGGTTCGTCAGAGTCTGACCAGGTTAAAAGGGGATATAATCATTTTATAACTGAAGAATTTGTATCGTTGTAAGAGGGATCTACTTCAGTGCCAGTAAAAATCCTTAGGGATAGTGGAGCTTCTCAATCGCTGTAGTTGGACAGGGTGTTAAAGTTTATTGATGAGTCTGACACTGGTGAGGTGCATATATAAGAGGTGTCGGGAGTGTCCTTATGCCTGTACATTTTTATAGGGTAAATTTAAGGTCAGGATTAGTTATCGGACTTGTTAAAGTAGGACTACAACCTAGCTTACCTGTGAAATATGTTTCTTTATTGTTAGTCAATGACTTGGCAGGTGGACAAATTTTTCCTGAAGTGCATTTGACAATAAAGTCAGAGGAACCACGGATAGATTCTAACACAGATTCCTCCTGTGTTGTAAGTCGAGCTATGGCTAAAAAGCTTTATGTGCAGACGGAAGTTGTTACTCATGATTGTTCAACACGGGATCCGAAATTTGAGGATGTGTCAGAAACTGCATATCAGGCTGTTTAACAAGAGAGGAGCCCAGCAGCCCCGCCTCCCTTACTGAAGTCCTTCCCCCCCCCCCCCCCCACTCCCAGCATCTCTACATACCACCTTTATCACACCCTTATCTCACGCTGCCTCACTCCCTCTTTCTATCTTCCCCATTTCCCCCCAGTCTGTCCTCCCTCTTCTTCCCGTACTTTCTCTCCCTTCCTCAATCTCTCCCTCGCATCGTCCACTCTCATCTATTTATCCAAAGCCGCACTCTATCACTGGCACTTCCTTCCCATTTTATCCCTTTCTCATTCTCCATCATCTCTTCGCTCCCTCACCTACCCTTCCCTATTTTTTAAGCACACGCTCTCCCATCACGTCCCTCCTCTCTTGATCACGCTGGTTCCACTTTCTTTCTTTCCCCCTATCACCCTTTCTCTCTCTTACCACAGCATCTCTCCCTAGACCTATCTTTTTCAGCCCCTTCATTTCCCTTCCATTTCCCCCACTGCCCCCCACATCTCGCGCTCTCCCTCCCCATGCTGTCTCCCTCTCTCGTCTCTGTCTTTCTCTCTCTCCTCGCGTTACTCCCACTCCCCTCTCGTCTGTCTCTCCCCTCTCTCTCTCTCTCTCTCTCTCTCTCTCTCTTTCTCCTCTCTCTCTCTCTCTCTCTCTCTCTCTCTCTCTCTCTCTCTCTCTCTCTCTCTCTCTTTCGCTCTCATTCCTCCTATGTGTCTCACTTGTTTCTCCCTTCACCAACCCTCTCACTCCTGCACCCTCTTTCTCCACGACACACGTCTGCCAATCGCTCTGCAGTTCTCTCTTTGTCTCTCCACCTGTGGCGAAACAGTGTTGCCGATGGATTATTTTGGGATTTGGCTCCAGGATGTCGGTACAGACTGTCGGTATATTATTTTGACGACCGACTCGGAACGGTGAAGATAGTGCAGAAGCATTGAGACCAGTTCAAGGATCGATACAGTGCTGCGGAGGGCGAGGTGACATTGGGATGAGTTTATGACGTATATAGTGATGTCGGCAGAGTGAGCGGGGCAGTGGGAGTAGTTCAGAACTGGTACAGTGTTGTGAATAAGAGGGGGCGCTGGGATTAGTCCAGGAGCTGATACAGCACCTACGGAGAAAGAGGGAGCAGTGTGATTGGTTTAGAGGACTGATATAGTGCTCTGGAGTAAGAGGGGGAAGTGTGATTAGTTTAGGGACCGATACAGTGCTGTGGAAACACACATACACAAGTACACTCTCTTATCCGCCCCTCCAGCTCTCTGACGTGGTCTTTGACACACAGTCATTCCCTTAGACTGCTGTTGGCCATGTTGGCCATCAGGTTTAGGGGTGGGTCCTGAAGGATTCCCCAAATATTCTGACCGTGAGGGAGTCACTGAAGATACTTGACAGCTTGGTGAACATGTAAGTCTTTATTCATCACTGCAAATAGTCGTTTTCTTGGACACAGTCTAGGCAGAAGCTCCCAAACTCAAATTACTTCAAGGGGTTTTAATCCTGGTCACAATGGTAACAACAGCTGATTCAATGCATTAAAAAAGCTACAATGTGAGACTCAAGTCAGGAAGTTGCAGTGGTTTATTGATTTCCTCATGACAAATGTAAATCGACTCACTCACAGTCACACACAATTACCTGACCGGCGACAAGGAGTGACCGGTTGAATAATCAGTCCCGTTTCTCACCGTCACTCTGCATCGGGGAACCGATGATTATAAAATCACACTTCAGGACCGTGTCCGGGATCGCTGCAGATCCAGGGTCACTGCCGAGGTATTTATTAATTTAACATCATTAAATCGGCCAGACTGCCGAATCCACCGTCCTCAGCAAAGGGAGCAAAAGGATTCTCTCCCGGGATAATTCCACCCCGGGACACCGATGTCTCAGACTAAGCCCCGGCCCCCGGGCTCTTCCTGTCTGGATAATTTCCCGCAGTGTCACGTGGGGAGTCTCGAACCCGGACATACGGCGGATGCTGCGCCGCCGGACAACAGGCGGAATTGCGTCACTGCGGGGACTGCTTTGAGTGACACACAGTGCAAGACCTGAGCTGGTTCCGTTAAAACCTGGGGCGCGGCTATTCAAGGTAAGGGCGAAAGTTAAAGCGGGGGTTAAAGGGGAGGGCGGGGAATCGGCAAAAATGTCCCCACCCCGCTGGCGGGGATGTTCACACATTCAGATGTTCACAGAATCACTGTCAGTCCAGGTCTGGGTTCCTGCAGAGAACTCAGTTCCTCCTCTCCGGTCTCACTGAACGGATTCCCCCACAGCCTGAAACAGATGGGAGAATAAAGATGAAATAAACAGATTACACTACAGTGTTAGTAACAGAGGACTGGGGTTAATGCTTCAAAAACACTCACGGACAAATATCACCAGAAAACCCGCGGATCCGCTGATATTTTATCACATTGAACATTAACAGAAACACTCACCAGATCCACTCCAGACTCGGGAGGGTCAGTATGAGGCGGCGGAGAGCGGGGACAGATCGGTCTGTCAGCGAGTTCCACCTCAAGTCCAGCCCCGTCAGTGATGGGTTTGTACTGAGAGCGGAGACGAAATTCTCGGCACCAGAATCTGTGAGACCGACCTTGGTGAGCCTGGAGATGAGAGAGAGTGAGGGTGAAGGACACAGAGAGACAGGACACGGTACAAATCCACAGTGTTTATCAGTAACACAATTACTGATCACATTACTGTTTAGTGTCAGACAGCCAGTGACTGTAAACACAATCTTCCACTGTCTGGTACTTACCACAGTTTCTGTATTTTACACTCCGGGTTCCTCAGAGCCGCAGACATCAGTCTCACTCCTGAATCTCCCAGTTTATTTTCACCCAGGTCCAGCTCCGTCAGTGATGGGCTTGTACTGAGAGCGGAGGCGAGATCCTCGGCAGCAGAATCCATGAGACCGACATCCCACAGCCTGGAGATGAGAGAGAGTGTGACAGTAAAGGACGCAGAGAGACAGGAGACGGTACAAATCCCGAGTGTTCATCAGTAACACAATTACTGATCACATTATTGGTCAGTGTCAGGCACCCAGTGACTGTAAACACCATCTCACACAGTCTGGTACTTACATTAGACTCTGTATTTTACACTCCGGGTTCCTCAGAGCCGCAGATACCAGTTTCACTCCTGAATCTCCCAGTTTATTAAAACTCAGTCTAAACACAAACAGACAGATTGATGCACAACGTGATTCAAACCGTGGGTCTGGGGGAATTTCTCTCACTCGGATATTTCAGGAAACATTAAACCCTTCAGTAAATCACTGATCGGAGTTCCCATCACAGTCTATCCCCCTCACTGTCCAGCCCCAGGGTATTCACCGAATGTGAGTAATTTAGTCTGTCGGTGTGACCCTGTAAACCCCGCATATACTGTCTCATTCCCTGAAGGCCAGACAAAATATTCCTAATGTGAGAGGGTTGGAAGGGGCAAGGTTCAAGGGGAAAAAGTCACACAGTGAGGAAGGGCGATGGGAAGAGATATCTCACAAGAGGAAAGGAGATGGGGAAGAGAGATCCCACAGAAGAAAGGGGGATGGGGAAGAGAGATCCCACCGGAGGAAGGGGGCGGGAAGAGTGATCCCACAGGAGAATGGGGAAGTGAGATGCCACAGGAGGAAGGAGCATGGAGAAGAGAGATCCGACAGGAAGAGGAGGGACTGGGAAGAGAGATTGTACAAGAGGATGGGGGATGAGTAGGAAAAATACCTTAGGAGGAATGGGGATGGGAAAGAGAGATCCACAGGAGGATGGCGGATGGACGAGTTATCCCAAAGGAGGAAAGCCGGTGGGGAAGAGATATCCCACAGGAGGAAGGAGTTTGGGAAAGAGAGATCACACAGGAAGAAGGAGGATGGTGAAGAGAGATTCCACAGGAGGAAGGGGGATAGGGAAGTGAAATCTCACCGGAGGAAGGGGGATTGGGAACAAAAGCCCAACAGTAAGAAGGGGGATGGGGAAGAGAGATCCGACAGGAGGAAGGATGGGGAAGAGAGATCCCACAGGAAGAGGAGGGACGGTGTAGAGAGATCATGCAACAGAATGAGGGATGAGTAGGGAAGCTACCGCAGGAGGAATGGGGATGGGAAAGAGAGATTCCACAGAAAGTGGAGAGATGGAACAGATGACCCAAAAGAGGAAGGGGGATGGGGAAGAGAGATCCCACAGGAAAATGCGGGAATGGGGAAAAGAGATCACACAGGATGGGGGATGGGGAAGAGAGATTTCACATGAGGAAATTGGATGGGGAAGGGAGACCCACAGGAGGATCGAGTATGGTGAGGAGAGATCAGACAGGAGGATGGGGGATCAGGAGGAGAGATTCCATGGGAGGAAGCGGGATGTGGAAGGGGGAGCCCACAGGAGGATTTCAGATGGACGAGTGATCCCAAAGAGGAAAGTAGATGGGAAAGAGATATCCCACAAGAGGAAGGGGGACAGGGAAGAGTGATCCCACAAGAGGAAGGGAGATGGGGAAGGGTAATCCCACAGGAGGACGGGGGAAGGGGGGGAGAGATCCCACTGGAGGAAGGGGGATGGGGAAAAGAGATCCCACAGAAAGAAAGGGGGTGTCGAAGATAAATCCCACATGTGGAAGAGGATAGGGAAGAGCGATCTCATAGGAAAAGGGAGATTGGGAAGAGATATCCCACAGGAGGAATGGTTGTGGGGAAAAGACATCCCACAGGAGAATGATGAAAGTGTAATAGTGAGCCTACAGTAGGAATGGGGATTGGGACGAAATCCTTAAGAATGGAAGAGGGATTGGGATGAGAGGTCCGACTGGAGGATTCCAAGGGTAAACGATAATCCTACAAGACGAGAGGATGCAGAAATTTTTGTACGTGTGTGTCGGGTCTGAACAGAGGCCCAGAGAAGATGCGCCCTCGCTCTTTGCGTATCTGGAAGTGAGCAAAGTCACACACGGGGAAGGGCAGTGGGATTCAATCTCACAATGGTATTTCTTTCCTTCTCACTGGGACAGTCTGCTGACGGTCTCTTGTCCCTCACCGGGAAGGGGGTGTGAATCTCTGACCCACCTGCTGCAGTCAGTGTCGGTCTGGGTGTCAGTAACAGTGAGAAGGAACATTGTCAATGGACTTGTCACAGACAGCGAGAAACACGGCCATTCCTGTGATTTATTATCATTAAACCAATGGTCATTGTTCACTGATCTGATGAGGTCTCCAACACCCCTTCACAAGGAACCACAGAACCCTCCCGTCCTTGGGGAATTACTGACCGATCCCCTGGGCATTTGTCACAATTCTTCACAATCTGATTTACTACAGTTTAACCCAAACCCCTTTACATTGAAACGACACAATGGAACAGTTTCACAATTCAGAATGAGAGATAAGTCAGGTTACCTCAACTCCTGGCACTTGTGCAGCCCGGGTCCCAGCCGCTGGATTCCTTCACACTGAATGTGGCAGTTTCCGATGTTGAGGTGTTTTATGGTATCACAGAGTCCGATGGCATTAGACAGGACCGCGCAGTCAATCGGGGTCAGTGTCATTTCACTGAATGAAAGTTTTTCCACAGATCCCAGTGTGGCCTGAGCCAGCCCACGATTCTGAGACTCAAACAGGTAGTGCAATGTGTTCAGGAGGCTCCTTTTACCAGCTTCACACCTTGTGTTTCCACTCTGGCGTTTAACCTCCTCCTTCACCCAGTCAATCACCCGGCAGGTTGTTTCATTGGGAAATGGACCCAGAAACTCTTCCAGGCCCCGAGCTGTCATTGGGTTGGAGAGACCAGCAACAAAACGGAGAAATACCTCAAATCGCCCATCCCTCACGCAGTGGGCTTCAGTGAGGAGTTTCGTAATATCTCTGCCATCTGGGATCAGGAATTGTGCGACTGCAGCTACAAACTCTTGGATGGTGAGGTGTGGGAATGTGTACACCACGCTCCGGACAGAATCCTCTCTCTCCAAAAGCTCCATCAGGAACCCGGGCAGGAACTGGGAAGGCTGCAGATTGTACTTGATCAAATCTCCATCTGTAAACACAATCTTCTTCTCGGACACTCCTCTGAAGGCCATCTGACCAAGCCTGAGTAACACATCACGGGGGTTCTCAATCTCACGGCTGTGGTTTTTCAGGATGTTGTAAATATAGTAGGAGTACTGTTGGGTGATGGTCTTGGGAACTCGCTGTGGGTCCCTGTGTCTTTGTGTGAAGAATGGACCCATTGCCAGAGCGAGGATCGAGCAGTAGGAGGGGTTGTAGCTCATGGTGTACAGGTTCTCGTTCTCCTTCACATATTTGAAAACAGCTGCTGCTACTGTCTGATCTTCAAAATGTCTGATGAAATATTCCCTCTGTTGCTTTCCAGAAAATCCCAGGATTTCAGCCCAGATACTGATCTCTGCCTTTTCCAATAAATGTAACGCAGTGGGACGGGTGGTCACCAGCACTGAACACCCTGGGAGCAGCTTGCCCTGGATTAAACTGTAGACAATATCGGACACTTCACACCACCACTCGGGATCTGGGCACTGGTGCTTGGGCTCTGTATCTCTCCGACTGTCAGCAAAATCGATTTTGTGTTTGAATTCATCCAAACCATCGAATATAAACAGCAATCCCTCTGGGTTCTTCCAGACCTCTCTCAGGATATTCCCAAAGTAAGGATACTGATCCAGAATCAGTTCCTTCAGGTTTATTCGACAGTTAATACTATTTAAATCGCGGAATTTGAAACTGAAGACAAACTGGAATTGTTGGTATATTTTCCCCGTGGCCCAGTCATAAACAATCTTTTGTACCATTGTTGTTTTCCCGATCCCCGGGTATCCGGCCACTGCTGCCGAACTCCCAGATTTTGATTTACTCCGGGAAAAGCTACTCTGGAACAACTGATCAGTCCGTATTTTTTCCAGCTCCCCGCGGAGATGTTTCTCTCTCCACTCCTCGTGGTCTCGGCCTCTTGCCAGCAGCTCATGTTCCACCAGTCTCCGATCTCGAACAGTAGAAATGACCGTGAGCTCAGCGTATCGATCAACCAGCTGGAAAACCTTCACCTTCTCCGTCATCAGGATCGTGTGCACTCTCAGTGTTTCAGTTTGTGCCCGCAGAGTCTCCTTGTGTTTCTGTTGAACATCTTCCACGGGAACAGAGAACATAGTCCAAATGTTAAATGCCTCAACTGACCAAAAAAAATTATAATTTCAAATATCAGTGTTTGAGATTACAAGAATTAATCCAATGCTGCCATGGATATTAGGACAGAAAGTAAGAATCTGTTCAAAGATACCGAAACTGACAGCGATGGATGCCCCTGAAAATGTCCAGATCTCATGTTCTGGTACTAATGTCTTGGGATGGTGATATCCTATTCCAAACCCCCGTTACAACAACATTTCACTATATTTAAAGCGTTGTTTGCATCATTAAGAGACGATGTCGATGTTGATCTGGTGTGGAAATATGGAGAGTGAATTTTGGCAAAGCTGCACACTGGGGAGTCACAGGTGTCCACTGCTCTTGCATCAACACAGGAGCAGAATATGTGGGAAATACTCAAGTCGGACAGCGTCTGGGGGAGAATCACAGTGAAGTTGCGGATCGATAACCCATCGGAATGACAAGAAAGAAAATGGGTAGTTTTCAATCGCAGGAGTGGAGGATTGGTGGAAAGATGGAATCTCTGTTAATGGAAGATGCCACAAGCGTCTGTCTTAATGATGTGGGAGAGGGTGGTGAAGTCTTGGCAACTGCTACTCATCAGTCTTGCTGTGGGGGTGTAGGGCGCTGTCTTGTGAGGCCTCAGTCTGTCAGAGTCGATCATGGATGCCCTGCCCCTGCAAGCCGGGACATTACGATATGTAGAAGAAACTTTTGCCGATGTAGCAAGCTCCCTCTCTCCATGCATCTGATGAACACAAAGGAACGGCAGAGACTGACACAGCTTGGTCAGAGGTGTCGCAGGAGATGCCAGTTTGCGTTGAACAACATTTAACACTGACTTAGGGGCTCCAGGTCAAGAGTTTTCCATTAGGTTTACTCCCAAACTCCTCCCCATAAGGGATACATTTGCAAGGCAGTGGAGTTTTGAGATCAGAGTTTCCCTACTCCTGGTTGAGTTGCCAATCACAGCCGATGAGCCTCATCTGCCCAAAGCGACTGGCTGTAAGGTACCAGTAATCCGCCTTTGCCCCTTCTCCTGTCGGAAGAAATGCTTCCACCGGGCTCAGTGGCTAAACCACACGTGAAGGACAGGAGCTGAACTTTGTTGTCGGAGGCTAGTTGAGTCACACGCCACTGGGAGCATTTAACAGGTCATGGCAGCTCATCCCCACTACCACCCCAATCTTAAGCAAGCAAGGGGTTATGTACTATTGACAACAGTAAATTGATAAATTGGTTTATTGTCGTGTTACGTACTCGTGACACATGACAGTGGTGCCCTTGTCATGTGACTGGGGTTGAAGCTGTGCTGGTCTTGTGATGGTGGAATGACGTCATTTTCCCGCCAGTAGAGATAATGTGATGGGTTTTTTTTACAGGTTATAAAAGGTAGACCCCACCCTGTCAGGAGGGGCAGTTCATGACTGGATTTGCCAGGTTGACTTCATGCCACTGCGTGTTTTAAGTGATGACGCAGTTTAGTTGAAAGATGAAGTTTTTATTTAATGCCTAAAGTTTAAGAGGTCATTGCCAGCAGGTTCTTTACGATCCTGTTAGTTCGAAATCAGTGGACAGTGAAGATTGGAAGTTCGTAAGTTAAAGATCGAGGAGAATCGCTTTCTACCGTGAAACGGGGGCGACCTTTGTTTGATCCTTATTCGGAAGGATTTCGTTGACTATCTTCGTGTTAATCCCTGGGTTTTACCAGAAAGGATTGAAGGTAGTGGAGAAGGAAAGGTCAGTGCCTTTAAGCCGTTCTGTTTCATGAATTCTTCGTGGGAATTTCGACGTCGGGGATCGAAGCAAGCGACGTGAAAGAGAATTTAAATCGTCCTATAAAGTCTCTCCTTTTAAATGGACTGCGAGCATATCGAAATTTTGGCAATACCACTTTTAAGAACTGTTTTTGGAATATAACTGTTTGGGCTGCCGCTCAGCAGCTGCTTCCGGTTACGGTAGTGTTTGTTTACTTTTGGGGGGTTTGTTTTCTGTGTTTAATAAACGTGTTGTTTGTTATAAGAAACCTTTGCCGAACTCATATATTTATTGTTGCCGGAATACGTAACAATTGTCACATGCACAACGGTAAAATGGAAAGCTTTTCTGCACGCGACTCAAATAGATCATTACATCACATCGGTGCAATGAGGTTGTACAAGGAAAAACGGAACAGAATAGTTCAGGGCAACAATGTTACAATTGCCCAGAAAATGCAGTACTGGCAGACAATAAGGTAGCAGGCGAAAGGGTCATTGGGAGGTCAGGGTTTAGTTTTTGGAACTGTGCTCACAAACTGCAGAATTCAACACCTAAAACTATAGTACTGTGCAGAAGTCTGAAGTGTACACTAAGACTGACAACATTTTGTCTTTTATTTTCTAGTTTGTACTTTATTCCGTTGTGATGCGGTTTGAACGACATCGTCCGGATGAAAGGGGCTTTAGGAATAAGTTATTATTATTATTTTCTTAGCCTAAACTGGTAAAATTTGAGGTATGGGCATAGCCAAGACACTCATGTCTGAATTGATAGGAAATGTCCGACGATTCTCAAGGTGTATAGTGTTGTGGGTTTTCGAAGTTTTACACAAGTATTGTCTTGTGGGCCTAATTGGATAACACTATTGTGTAAAGCCTTTAGGATGATACCGGTTATCGATATTAAGATTGGGATAATGAGTACCCTGTTTGTGTTCCATTTTCCCCTTTTAATTCAGCATATTTATGGTGTTTTTTACTAATTCATTTCTGTAAGTTATGTTTGTTTGGAATAACTATGTATATTTAAAAAGTTGTTTGCGCTTGTTTATCCTGTAAAATTATATCCGAACGGTTACCGAGGACTACCCTATCTGAAACAATGACTATCACAGTATGATATGAAGGACTCTAATTCTTAACCAGGTGGTGTGTGGCCAAATGGTTAAAGCATAGGTCTAGTGATCTGATGGTCACCAGTTCGAGGCTCAGCTGAGAGAGCACTGTAGTAACCTTGAGCAAGGCACTTAACCACACATTGCTCTGCGATGACACCGGTGGTGTGGAGAGGGGAGACTTGCAGCATGGGCAACTGCCGGTACTTCCATACCTTCCAAGGTGCAAATCAACGAGACCTCAAAACTCTAATAGTGGAGTAGGCTTATACTTACACAGAAACATAGAAAATAGGTGCAGGAGTAGGCCATTCGGTCCTTCGAGCCGGCACGGCCATTCAGTATGATCATGGCTGATCATCCAACTCAGAACCCTGTAACTGCTTTCTCTCCATACTCGCTGATCCCTTTGGCCACAAGGCTCATATCTAACTTCCTCAAGTATAGCCAACTGGCCTCAACTGTTTCCTGAGGCAAACAATTTCACCACTCTCTGTGTGAATGCGTTTTTCCTGATCTCAGTACTAAAAGGCTTCCCCTTTATCCTTAAACTGTGACCCGTCGTTCTGGACTACCTCAACATCAGAAACAATCTTCCTGTATCTAGACTGTCCAATCCATTTAGAAATTTATATGTTTCAATAAGATCCCTCCTCAATCTTCTAAATTCGAGTGAGTATAAACCTAGTCGATCCAGTCTTTCTTCATATCACAGACCTGCCATCCCAGGAACCAATCTGGTGAACATTCTCTGTACTCCCTCTATGGAGAAAATGTCTTTCCTCAGATTAGGGGACCAAAACTGCACACTATACTCCAGGTGCAGTCTCAGCAATGCCTTGTACAAAAGCAGTAGAACCTCCCTGCTCCTGTACTCAAATCCTTTTGCTATGAATGCCAACATACGATTTTCGTTTTTCACCGCCTGCTGTACCTGCATGCCCACCTTCAATGACTGGTGTACAATGACACCCAGGTCTCGTTGCACCTCCCCTTTTCCTAATCGGCCACCGTTCAGATAATAATCTGTTTTCCTGGTCTTGCAACCAAAGTGGATAACCTTACATTTATCCACATTAAATTGCATCTGCCATGAATTTGCCCACTCATCTAACCTATGGAAGTCACCCTGCATCCTCTTAGCATCCTCCTCATAGCTAACACCGCCGCTCAGCTTCGTGTCATCCGTAAGCTTGCAGATGCTGCATTTTATTCCCTCGTCTAAATCATTAATATATATTGTAAACAACTGGGGTCCCAGCACTGAGCCTTGCGGTACCCCACTAGTCACTGCCTGCCATTCTGAAAAGGTCCGCTTACTCCCACTCTTTGCTTCCTGTCTGCCAACCAATTCTCTATCCTCATCAATACTATACCCCCAGTACTGTGTGCTTTAAGTTTCCACAATAATCTCCTGTGTGGGAACTTGTCAAAAGCCTTTTCAAAATCTAAATATACCACATCCATTGGCTCTCCCCGATCCACTATACTAGTTACAGCTTCAAAAAATTCTATAAGTTTCATCAGACATGATTTTCCTTTCACAAATCCATGCTGAATTTGTCCGATAATTTCATCTCTTTCTAAATATGCTGTTATCATATCTTTGATAAACGACTCTAGCATTTTCCCCACCACCGATGTCAGACTAACTGGTCTATAATTCCCCGGATTTTCTCTGCCTCCTTTTCTAAAAAGTGAGGTTACATTAGCCACCCTCCAATCCCCAGAAATTAATCCAGAATCTGAAGAGTTTTGAAAAAATATCACTAATGCATCCATTATTTCTTGGTCTAATTCCTTAAGCACTCTGGGATGCAGACCATCTGGCCCTGGGGGTTTATCTGCCTTTAAACCCTTCAATTTACCTAACACCACTTCCCCACTAACATGTATTTACCTCAGTTCCTCCATCTCACTAGACTCTCGGTCCCCTACTATTATCGGAAGATTATTTATGTCCTCCTCAGTGAAGACAGAACCAAAGTAGTTAATCAATTGGTGTGCCATGTCTTTGTTCCCTATGATCAATTCACCTCTTTCTGACTGTAAAGGACCTACATTTGTCTTGACCAATCTTTTTCTTTGCACATATCTATAAAAGCTTTTACAGTCAGTTTTTATGTTCCCTGCCAGCTTTCTCTCATAATCCTTTTTCACTTTCCTAATTAAGCCCTTTGTCCTCCTCTGCTGGTCTCTGAATTTCTCCCAGTCCTCAGGTGTGCCGCTTTTTCTGGCTAATTTATATTTTTCTTCTTTGGACGATACTACCCCTAATTTCCCTTGTCAGCCACAGGTGCACTACCTTCCCTGGTTTATTCTTTTGCCAAACTGGGATGAACAATTGTGTTTTTCATCAGTTGTAGTTTAAGCAAGATTTTTGTGAATATTGTCCACCACTTGTGCAAGTCATGAGATGCCGTTAAACTACTGCAGGATTCTTGATGTAAATTCAGATTTTCTGCGGCTTGCAGTAAATTCAGACTTTCTTCAGCCATGAAGTAAATTTTGTTGGAAGGTTTTCCGTTATCACACGATTATCTATTTTCTTTGCTAATTGATATATTAAATACATGTTTCCTATTCTGTTTCATTGTATCCTGATGCTCTGTTTGATATTCTACTGGCTCTATTGTACCTCACATTATGTTTCATGTCCTGTACTTTTCTAGTCTAAAGTTCATGCTGACATCTTTGGGAATTAGTTCCATTATTTGAATTGCTTGTTTTAGGTTTACTGATGCAAGAGCAAATATTTTCAATTCGTCAATGTATAACTGCTTCAAGGTATAATTCGTGTTTTTTTTTCTGATTTGATACCTGATTTTTGTCCGTTTCAGCAAATTATGAGCGGATGTAAAGCTACACAGAACCACATTAGGCTAATTGGAAAACTCCTCAATTTATTTTGAGAATTCCTTTGTGGTTGTTAATAGGATGATTATTTTACACCAATGCTTCATTCGACCTTGCAGAAATTTGACAAGTGCTGTATGAATTTTATATATATTTGGAACTTAGCTTTAACACGCGAGGGACAGAATCAAATGTTTTGATAGACAATATATCACTGAACGATTTCTGCTCTCCACAGGTTTTCAAGTAGAATTACATAATCTGTTATCTGTTGTTCACACCCAAACGGTATTCTTTCTGCTCTCCTGTGAGTAAATTGTGGTTATCTAAGTGAGTTGTTATTAGTTACGAGGTGCATGATTCTACAATTTTATATATATATAATGGTCTTATCATTATTAAGAGCCAATAATAACATAGTAGGTGACCATTCAATAGTCTTATAAATGCAGAATTAAAGCTGTCGAGGCTGTTGGCACATATCTTCAGCCTTTTGTATCTTCTGCCCCATGGGAGTGTGAAAGAGAGAATGTTTGAGGTGGTTTGGGGACCATTAGCAAGGCTTTGGGTCGGGTTTGTGTCTTGTCAGCTTGATTGAGTCCCTCTGGAAGGTGACAAAGGTGATGGATGATGTTACACATGGATGTTGTCTACTTGGATGTTGGCAGTCTTTGACAAGATCCCACATGGGAGGCTCATACAGAAAACTAACATGCTTCGGAACTGTGTGAATTGTCCTGGCTAGCGAGGACCCACACTGGGAAAAATTTCTTTGCTCGCGGGTGGTGAATCTGTGAAATTATTGTCATAGAGGACTGAGGAAGACACGTCATTGGATATTGGATATTGGATCACGTCCCTGATTCTGAAGAGCGTCAACATTTACACAAAGCAGGATAATGGGGTTCAGAGGAATTGGGAAGGAAATTCACTGAGCCGAATGGATCCTAAGGCTTATGGTTTTAGGGTGCATCTGGAGATTAGTATTCACCTCTGATTGTCCAGCTCTTGGAAGGATTGGGGAGGGTACAGACCAGGTTCATCAGGATGTTGCCTGGATTCAGTGACATGTGCTACAAGTTGAGGTTTGATAAACGTGGTTGGTTTACTCTGGTGGTATAATCATAGAAACATAGAAAATAGGTACAGGAGTAGGACATTCGGCCCTTGAAGCCTGCACCGCCATTCAGTATGATCATGGCTGATCATCAAACTCAGAACCCTATACCTGCTTTCTCTCCAAACCCCCGATCCCTTTAGCCACAAGCAAGGATCATATCTAACTTCCTCTTAAATATAGCCAATGAACCGGCCTCAACTGTCTCCTGTGGCAGAGAATTCCACAGATTCACCACTCTGAAGAAGTTTTTCCTCATCCCGGTCCTAAAAGGCTTCCCCTTTATCCTTAAACTGTGAACCTTCGTTCTGGACTTCCCCATCATCGGAAACAATCTTCCTGCATCTAGCCTGTCCAATCCCTTCAGAATTTTATATGTTTCAATAAGATCCCCCCTCAACCTTCTAAATTGTAGTGAGTATAAGCCTGGTCGATCCAGTCTTTCTTCATATGTAAGTCCTGCCATCCCAGGAATCAATCTGGTGAACCTTCTCTGTACTCCCTCTATGGCAAGAATGTCTTTCCTCAGATTAGAGAACCAAAACTGCACACTATACTCTGGGTGCGGTCTCAGCAAGGCCTTGTACAACTGCAGTAGAACCTCCCTGCTCCTGTACTCAAATACTTTTGCTATGAATGTCAACATACCATTTGCCTTTTTCACCGCCTGCTCTACCTGCAGGCCCACCTTCAATGTCTGGTGTACAATGACACCCAGATCTCGTTGCACCTCCCCGTCTCCTAATTGGCCACCATTCAGATAATAATCAGTTTTCCTTTTGTTGCAACCAAATTGGATAACCTCATATTTATCCACATTAAAATGCATCTGCCATGAATTTGCCCACTCACCTAACCTATCCAAGTCACCCTGCATCCTCTTACCATCCTCCTCTCAGCTAACACCGCCGCCCAGCTTCGTGTCATCCGCAAACTTGGAGATGCTGCATTTAATTCCCTCCTCTAAATCGGGATCTGACTGAGATGTACATGTTTGAGAGATAAGAGTTTGAGTCGACAGACTGTATTTTGATTGTTATTTTTTATTAGACTGGTGTCTAATACTAGAGGGTATTCGTTTAAGGTGAGATGGGGTAAATTTACAGCAAATGTGGGTAGTTTTGTCACAGAGCTGTGGGTGCTGGAATTTACTGTCTGGGCCATGTCGGAGGCAACTATATTACAGATGCTCCTAGATATACACGAATGTACAGGAAATGCAAGGATATGGTCAATAATATAAGAAAGGATATCTAAGTTTATTTTTTTCACTTTCCCAGGCATATAAAGAGTAAAGGAAAAAGGGGAGAGGGTCGATATCGGATTGCTGAAAATGTTGTTATAGATGTAGTAACGGGTGAAAAGGGAATGCCAGACAAACTCTGTGCAAGTCACTGGTGGAATTACAAAAGGTAAAGAACATCAGTGAACAGAATTGCGTGTAGTGCTATTACAAAGGAAAAGGGGCTTGGAAGATGGAAGTCTGAAGATGGAAAAGTCACCTGGACTGGGTCATACAGTGGATCAGGAGCCTGCCTGGGGTGATTGGGCATTCCCAGAGCTTGAGGACCTGGAGTGAAGGCTTCAGCAGAACCAACAGCTGGATTAATAGAAAAATACATTGTAGAATATTCAGGCTGTAACGAGAGATTCTTTGAATTGTTACTTGAATCCAGAGATCAACGAATGGCTAATGGCAAGTTTTCATTCCCAGCTTTTGCCAAGTCCCAGACTAACTTTTGAGACGTGGTTTGAACTGTGCATTTGATCACTCACCGATCAGTTGAGTGGGTAACTCAAATAACCCTTGGGCGATGTTCGTGTATTCCCGTGGATCAGGACCTGTTTAAATATTTGAAAAAAAGTCCATGGAAACAGAGCTAAAATAATTAAAATAACTAAAATGTTTATTTCAATGTGCCTTTGTGTTCAGTGCGTGGTTTTAACATACCGTGTTCCAGTATTTCCCTCAGTATTCTCTCCAACTTCGGTAACTCAGTCCTCCACATCACAAAGGATTCCCACATCGCCCTCTGGGCCCGGGAGCCTTTGCCCATCACCAAACTGAGGAAGAGTCTGGAACTCTCTGCCCGGTTTCCCTTCTCTGTCAGCTCAGTGACTTTCTAGAAAAGGAAACAAAGGATTTATTGTGGAGCAGACAGACAGACATGGAGAATGTGCAGGAAAATATCTGTTCATGGTCCCAGTAGCTTCAGAACGGATGCAGTCACTGGGCAGCTGCCTCATCCTCCTGGTTCAGTCATTAGCAGAGAAACAGTAACTGAAGGAAATCTAAATCAATAGTGTGTAAGAATAAGCATTTACTGATACCCTGCAGTAGATGTAATATGATTAATTTCCTTGATCTGTCAATGTGGAGCATTCCATCAACAAGATAGGACAACAAGATGGTAATTGAGGGGAAAGCGAGAGAGCAAAAAAAAAATGGGATGTTGGGGATCACTGAATCATGGCTGGAAGAAGATCACAGTTGGGTGCCTCACATCCAGGGATAAATATTTAATCGAAAGGATAGGTCGGTGGGTGGAAGGTTTGTGTTTTCTATGTTGTAATTATAAATGCAAAGTTCTGAGAAAGAGGTGATAGCGGATTGGACGATGTTGATGTGGAATAAACTGCTTAGGGAAAATGACCCTTATGGAACAGTAACCAGGATGTGGGCTACAACTTCCAGTGGGATAGAGAAAAGGCATGTAAAGAGGTCAATGTCAAAAATAGTCCATTGGAATTTCAATATGCCGGTAGCTTTGGAAAACCAGGTCGGTGCTGAATCCAGTGAGGGAACTTGTTTAATGCCTATGAGATGGCTTTTGAGAGAAGCCTATGGTTGAGCCCATTATAGGAAAGACAATCTGTAGTCCTGTGTTGTGTCTTGCACCAGATTTGATTGGGGAGCTTCAGCTCAAGTAAACCCTTCAGAGGCAATGATCAGAAAATAACAGAACTCATACCTGCAGTTTGAGAGTGAGAAGGTAAAATTAGTTGTATCAGTGTGACAGTTGTGATAAAGGAATTACAGAGGCATTTGAGAGGAGCTGGGCAAAAATAAATTGAAAATGACACTACAGGGACAATGGCAGAGCAGGGATGCTGAAGTTTCTCGGAGCAACTCAGAAGGCACAGGACAAATGATCACAAAGATGAGGAATTATACTAAAAGGAGGATGATTAACTGTGGCTGACGAGGTGGTCAAAGCAGCACAAAAGCAAAGGGGAGTGTGCAGAATATTACAAATATAGTAGAAGGCTGGAGGACTGGGATGTTTCTACAAACCAACAGAAGGCAATTAAAAGCCGTAAGTAGAAAAAAATGAAATATGAAGGTTAGCAAGCGAATAATGTAAAAGAGCTTACCAAAAGGACCGTCTGATATATGAAGAGTGAAGAGAGAAAGTGGATTTTGGGCCGCTGAAAATGACAGTGGAGAGGTACTTTCAGGGGAGAAGGAAATGGCGGAAGGTTTTGCGTCAGTCTTCACTGTAAAAAACAGTAGAACGTGCCAGATATTTGAGAATGTCAGGGGGCAGAAGAGAGGATATTTGCAATTATTAAGGAGAAGGCATTCCGGAAGCTGAAAGTTCTGAAGATAGATGAGTCCAGATCAA